>NW_028317883.1:11367500-11667500 GCF_062004578.1 Staurois parvus
TCTTCTGACCTCCCACCACTCCAGCAACCGCAGGACAGTACGCCGGATTTCCTTCTTCCTCCTTCTTTTTCCTGGGCGGCAGCTGGTACACTGGAAAGGCTCACCGCACTGACACACTGAGCCCAGCATGTCCCCATCCTCACCTCAACTGCCGACTTCCCATCACTCCAGCAGCCGCACCATGTCCGCAGGACTATACATTGGATGTCCTTCTTCCTCCTTCTTCTCCTTGGCAGCGGCCGGTACACTGGGAAGGCTCACCGCACTGACACACTGAGTGCAGCTTGTCCCCATCTTCATGTGTGTCCCTTCTTCCAGGGGGCGGCGCCACCCCCTGAAAAATGCCGCCCTAGGCAAATGCCTTGTTTGCCTTGCCATAAATACATCCCTGCACACTGTAGAAAGATAATACAGCAGCAACAAAGAAAGAAGTTCTGTAGCAGTTATCAGCTACAGTCCAGGTTACAACAATATTGTATTACATTATAAGTGAAGATATTTTTTAACTGTTTACTGTATTCACGCTCAGGGGCGGACTGACAACTCATGGGGCCCCCGGGCAATAAGGGATCATGGGGCCCCTGTGTCCTTGGCCAAACTCAAAAAAGCCTATGAAAAAGTACCAGGGGCATCTCATGGGGCCCCCTACTGACCCCAGGCCCTCTCGCAGTGCCCGAGTTTCCAAATGGTCAGTCCGCCCCTGTTCACGCTAATGATGCTATGGTGCTTTCTTTTTAAACCATTAACTATCAGAAGGTTGTGTAAAGTTGGAACTACAGATAGAGATTTATTTCAGGGTACCAGAGAAAACTGAAAGTGTCCATGCTTACAGTGAATGCTGAATATGTAATTAATGAACTGAAATGAAATGATGCTGTATCAAAGGGAGATCTTTTCATGGTGTTACATATTCTATGCCGTGCTGCTGACATACAATACATGATTGTACATCAAGACATCATTAGAGCACTAAATCTCACTTGACTTCACCTATGGGTGTTGGCAATTGATCTTTTACTGATGCTTAGTTCTTCTCCAAACTTATAGAAAGGTCACAGCTATAAATAGGCAGATCTTTACTTCTCACTGACAGCTATAATGTGAAGGTTAAAGTAATTTTCTGTAATACCTTTTTGAAATGGGAATGCCCAAAAACATACAATATAAAATATTTCAAACAATTTTCATCATACATTTTTTTTTAAAAATATATTTTTTAAGCATACCTATAGTACATATACATACAAATCACAGTAGTTTATTTTCCAGGGTAATATTACTAGGAGTGCTATAGTATCCGTTTTAATTCCTGTTGGTTGTGAAATACATGGCAATACTTTTGGCCCTACAGCAGCATTTGATTTAAGCACTATAAAATAATTTGTGAAATGCAAGGAAAAGAAAAAAAAAAGAAATGAAAGGATTCTACTAGCAACTCTGACATTTACCATTACGATTGGTTCATCTAATCAATTAATTAATGGCTCTTTGAATTACACGTTATATAGCTGATTACAAATGTTCATTGAATCTTATTAACCACAGAACCTGAATAACTTGACTATATCAGTAATTAGGCGAAGTTGGCACCCCTGAGGTTATGTTATCCACTAACCTTTAATCAGTTAAAGCAAACCTGAACTCAAAAATGAGGATTTGCTATATGTTAGGGAACATATAGAAATATTAATTGTGCCTAAGTAGTACCGTTTGTCTTGAGCTTGAACTTCCCTTGATAAAATATGCCCTTTCTGTGCCTTATTTCTACAACGTGAGCCTGCAGCCTTTGCTATTTGGTGATATCACTACTGTGATGCTCACTGTTCTTGCTGGAGAGAAGGCAGTACCTGAGGATCTACAGTGCAAGGATCCCCCTGATTCTGCTTTATTAATTCTGTGGATCTACTACTGCTATTCTTAATCATTTCCCCAGCAGCTATAAGATCACCAGTCATCAGGTGGGCAGCTCTGACATGGGGAAGAAAAGCCCTACTCTTCTACCAAAATATCCAGCTCAACCCAGAGAGGCAGTGCACAACAAAGCATGATAACTAAGATCAGCTGCAGTTAATATAGTGAGTAGTCCTTTACACTCCGCTTGCCTTTTGGGGCACATCTTCAACAATTCAGGCCCTCTTTAATTTTTAATAAATTAGCTAATTTTTTAGCAGTTTAAATTACCTCAGATTTTATATCTGTATATCCTTCGTGGGCCAGAGCACTTTTTGCATATCTGCTATTGGTGATAATGTTAATCTTTTCTGTAGCCACTTCTGGACCAGGGACATACCGGTATGTCATTGGACTTTCGGTGGCAGCTGCAGGCATCACCCCATTACTGGTTTTTAGAGTCAGCGGTCGGTCAGCTCTCTTGTACTAGTCACTCAATTGTTTTTACGAGCAGCAGGAGGGGACATCCCCCCCTCCCACAGCCTCCCTCCACTCTCTCACTGGGAATTCCATTCAACCTGCCGGCATGTCTGTCAGCTGGATGGACAGCTGAACAAAGCCAGAATCGGCTTTGATCGACTCTCCTTTATTGTAAACTGGAAGACATCACTTTGGGTTTACTCTGAAACTTTCAGCACCATTTTAAAAAATCTGAAATCTGAAAGGTGTTTTGAATGCTTCCAAGTGCAGAGGAGGGATTTAGGGTCTCATAGACCCCAGATCCCTCCACATAAATATCTGTCATATGTTTATTGCTGTCACAGGAGATGTTTACATTCCTTGTGACAGCAATGAAAGTGATAAAAAAAAATTAAAATGACAGTGTAAAAACCAAAAAAAACCCCAAAATTAATAATTAAAAAAAAGTTAAAGTGACACCCCCTCCCGTGCTCACTTGCAAAAGCAAACACATGCGTCGGTCCCACACAAATGCAAACAGCAGTCCCACACATGTGAGGTATTGCTGTGATCATCAGGTCATGGGCAGTAATTCTAGCACTAGACTTCCTCTGTAAATCTAAAGTGGTAACCTGTAAAGGCTTTTAAAGCTTCACCTATGAATAGTAACATTTACATTGTTTGTCGCCATTGCACAGGCATGCAAAATTTTAAAGTATGGCATGTTTGGTGCCAGAAATGGCTTGGGGCCTAAAGAGGAACTTTGCCTTATCTTAAAAATGACAACAAAGGCACCTTTAGAAATGTTTAGTAAAGGAAATCTACAAATAGTTATAGATAACTGCAGACACTACAGGAAGTGAACTAATTAAGCAGAAAAAAGAGAAGGCAGTGTAAGTTCTGAATATGGGATAGAGCTGACTATCTAAGTGATCATGGACCACTTGGAATACAAGTAGAGTTGGAGCTGAGCATAGTCTCTGATGAAGAAAGAGTGGATACTCTTGCTGGGATGAAGGTGGAGTGGTTACTGGTGTTAGACAGGGGAGAGAGAAGGCAGAGCAGAAACAAATTGTTGCTGAGTGGTGGATGGGAGAGACGAGCTGGTAATCATTCAAATAAGGTGTGACGATCGCGGCGTCAGACCTTCCCTTCTCACTAAACTCAATTCCGAAGGACTAGCGAATCTAAAGCCACGCTGTCACGTGCGTAACAATGCCACGGCCAGCTGCACTCTGCACAAAGATTTTCCAGCTAATGGACACCAATCTGTGTATCTGCAGCCTGGGAGCGATTGTTACTGGGTCAGGTTAATTACGCAATTAACCCTTCACACTGCCACCACCTCCGTTTTGTACTGAGAAAAAGGAAACTCGGCAATATCAGCAATAACACTATGATGTTTGCATAAGCATCGTTATACCACTGTCACTGCAGGCAGAGATATACCGAAGTTTAAAACACACAGTAGTGCTCTTCAGAGGCAGGGGTTCTTAGTTTGCATTACAGAGCTTTAGAAACAGTTTAACACTTTCAGAAAGTAAGATTTATTACTAAAAGCTCAAAAGGGTGCAATAAAAATATTTACAGAAAAAGATGTAGCCAATATATATATATAAATATACAAAGAGCAATAGCACAGCAAAGAGATAACAGAAAGGAATTTAGATAGATAAAGTATTTGCCGTCAGCCTTGGTTTAAGCAGCTTTCAAGTGTCAGAGCAAAAGGTTCCCTTATCTCCCAAAGTTGGTTCCGATGTTAAAAGGGAGAATCTTCAACTTCAACTCAACTCAGCTTAACTTAGCTTTTTCTAGGAACTCAGAACGGTGTCTCCTTAAAGCAGAGAACCAATTGCCTCATTTGGGGAGCGAGTTGTGACCCAAGCTAGAACCAAAAACCCTCCCAGTTGATATCATGGTTCATAAATTATTCTCGGTGCATTTAGCAGCCTTGCCACTAGTAGATTAATATGCAGAATCACCTGCTGAACGTCTAGGTATGAAATATGACATACCTGTTGTGACAGTTAAGGAGATATCATTTTCTGCTTTCCTGTATATGTCAGATAGGGGGTGTAATATATATATAATATACTTGTATTAAAGTGACCGGTCTGAATATATGCCTGTTTTTTATGTAAGTCTTTCATAATCCAAGATATGTAATCATAGGGGAAAATGGATGTTGAATGTGGTGTCTGGTTTACTGTTTACCTGGAATGTCTTTGAGCTCAGTGAAGGACTTGGTTTATGGCTTTACGATATCCCAGACTGAGAGGTTAACAGACATCTAGGCACCAGCTCGGTTGGAATTTTATAGCCCTGGAGCTCTCCCACTGAACCTTGACTTGCCTGTGACCTCTGCCTTATCCAGACCACATGTCACTCAACAGAGAGGGAGGGGGGATGTGGAGGAGCTGATTTGGGAGTAGAAAATGATACAAGATGGAGGCCTTTGCCAAAATGGAGGTTCGCATCCATCTTTGTGTGCAGATTGCTACATAAGGAGCTGGTCATCATTCGAGTAAGGAACTGGTCATCATCCAGGTATGGAACTGGTCATCATCCGAGTAAGGAACTGGTCATCATTTGAGTGAAATGCTGATAATCATCATAGTAAGGAGCTGGTCATCATCTAAGTAATGAGCTTTCCTTTAGATGAGTAAAGGGCTGGTCATCATCCGAGTATAGCTGGCCATATGTGGGTCGAAATTTGGAGGGTTCAGCAGGGACCAGCTGAGATTCAATCCATGTATGGGCAGGCTGATTATACCCTAGTTGAACCATTGATCAACTTGGGTACAACCAGCCCAACTGATATTTTTACATGCAATTACTGCTGGTGCTAGCAGTAATCATTGTGTTTTGCCGGATTTCCAATTTTCTTTCCTTCCATCTGTGGCGGAAGAAAAGGAAATCAAATCATCTATGGTGCTTAAGGAGAGGGAAAAATTCTGGACTGGGTGAAGGACCAGAGTGCACATCCCAGAATGTAGCTTCAAACAGCGGCAGAGTCCTCTAATAAGGAAATTTGTAATTCCACTTAATATTATGGGATATTGGATTTGTTAGAGCTATCTACTTGCAAAACTAGAATTTGAGAAAAAGGTTTACAAAGTCAGCACTGCAATTTCAAAGTCATATACACACTATATTGCCAAATTTATTGGAACACCCCACTAAATTATTGGATTCAGCTGTTCCAATTACCTCCATGGTCACAGGTGTATAAAATCAAGCGCCTAGGCATGTAGACTGCTTGTACAAACGTTTGTGAAAGAATGGTTCGCTCCCAGGAACTCAGTGAATTCAAGCATGGTACCGTGATAGGTTGCCACCTGTCCATCCGTGAAATTTCCTTGCTACTAAATATTCTACGGTCAACTGTTAGTGGTATTATAATAAAGTGGAAGCAACTGGGAACAACAGCAACTCAGCCACCAAGTGATAGGACAAGTAAAATGATACAGCGGAGAGTCTGAAACTGTATGCAGAGTCAATAGCTAAAGACCTCGAAACTTCATGTAGGCTTCAGATTAGCACAACAACAGTACATAGAGAGCTTCCTGGAATGGGTTTCCATGGCCGAGCAGCTGTATCCAAGCCTTATATCCCCAAAGAGCAATGCAAAGCATCGGATACAGTGATGTAAAGCACTCTGCCACTGAACTCTAGAGCAGTGGAGACATGTTTTCTGGAGTGACAAATCACACTTCTCTGTCTGGTAATCCGATGGATGTGTCTGGATTGGTAGTTGCCAGGAGAACGATATTTACCTGATTGCATTGTGCCAAGTTTGGAGGGTGGATTATGGTGTGGGGTTATTTTTCAGGGCTTGGGCTTGGCCCCTTAGTTTCAGTAAAGGGAACTCTTAAGGCGTCAGCATACAAAGACATTTTGGACAATTTCATGCTCCCAACTTTGTGGGAACAGTTTGGGGATAGCCCCTTCCTTTTTCCAACATGACTGCGCACCAGTGCAAAAATCAAGTTCCATAAAGACATGGATACATAGTTACATAGTTAGTCTGGCTGAAAAAAGACAAAAGTCCATCCAGTTGAACCATATAAAAAAAATAAAAAGTTATAATCCTATTGTCAGGGCAGGGGCCGAGGAACGGACAGGCAGGCCTAACAATGTAACGCACTGGCTGACGACAACCACTACCCACAGACCGAAGTCCCTCAGGGCGCGGAGTCTAAGTCCCAGGCTGCCCTTCACCAGGGCCCCTGATGGTGGGGATGGACTTGACGCAGCCAGGAACCAGGTCGCGGCCCCCGAGACACCTCAGCTGCGGTAATGGCCGCCGCCAATGGCGTGTAGCTGGTGGAAGAGACAAAAGAGTAGTCAGACAAGCCGGGTCAACAACAACAGGACAAAACAGTACAGGACAGCAGACGAGAATCACAGGTCACGAGCCGGGTTCAGCAACAGAGGGTCAGATCAAGGGAGAATACAAAGAATAGTCAAGTCACAAGCCGAATCAGATACCAGGAGAGTCACGAGAGTCAGAACAGAGTAATAGCAACACAAAGACACAAGACACAAGTGCAAAGAGCATGTGCGGGCCACAGGCTTATATGTCATCAGCCACACCCCTCTGGGGGATGGACCACAGAGACCTGAAGGCATAAAAGGATTCCCATCATGCACAGCAGAATCCAAGATGGACGCCAGCACATGGAGTAACATAACCTCAGGGAAAAGGTAGGACCTTGACACCTATACCCCCAGTTGATCCAGAGGAAGGCAAAAAAAAAAAACAAAGCATGATCCAATTTGCTCCTGTAGGGGAAAAAAATCCCTCCTGATCCCCCAAGAGGTAATCGTATATTCCCTGGATCAACTTTACCTATAAATGTTAGTAACCAGTTATATTCTGCATATCGAACAAATAATCCAGGCCTTTTTTAAAGCAATCCACTGAGCTGGCCAGAACCAACTCTTGAGGGAGTCTATTCCACATTTTCAAGAAAAAGAGAGGAAGGCGCCTCTAAGTGCAGTATTAACAATTTATTAGTAGACAATGGAAAATTTGCACTTACAAGATAAACGGTTAAAAAGACTCATCGTGTGGTAATTGGATCCAGGTGGGACATCCACCTGTCCAGCAGCAAGCTATGCCTATAGGATCAGATAGTAGAGTCCAGGATGTGCCTGGGCATCAAAAATGAAGCTTGGAGAGCAGAGTCAGATGTAGCAGGCGAAAGGGGCGGTAATGCATTTCGGAGCATGCTCAAAGAGGTCTGAAGAAGGAGCCTATTGAGCATGATCTGATCCTACTATCTGATCCTATAGGCATAGCTTGCTGCTGGACAGCTGGATGTCCCACCTGGATCCAATTACCACACGACGAGTCTTTTTAACCATTTATCTTGTAAGTGCAAATTTTCCATTGTCTACTAATAAATTGTTAATACTGCACTTAGAGGCGCCTTCCTCTCTTTTTCTTGTTAATGCATTAGAGCCTTGCTTCCACTCTAAGAAGAGCTGCCTCAGTGTTACTGCTTCCATCCATCCATCTCTGATATCCATCTGGCACCTTTATCTTACAGCTACAGAGGTTGGGCTCCAACAAGAGCGCCCTATATAATATACATATTCCACACTTTCACAGCTCTTACTGTGAAGAAACCTTTCCATGTTTGGAGATTAAATTTCTTTTCCTGCAGACATAAAGAGTGCCCCCTTGTCCTCTGTGATGACCTCAAATGAATAACTCTACATCGAGTTCACTATATGAACCACTAATGTATTTATACATGTTGATCATATCCCCACTTAATCTCCTCTTCTCAAGAGAGAATAAATTCAGTTCCTCTAATCTTTCCTCATAGCTGAGCTCCTACAGCTGGATGAAAAAGTTTGGGGTGGAGGAACTTGACTGACCTGCACAGGGTCCTGACCTCAACCTGATATAACACCTATGGGATGAATTAGAGCAAAGATTGTGAGCTAGGCTTTCTCGTCCGACATCAGTGCCTGACCTCACAGCAGCGTTTCTGGAAGAATGGTCAAACCCATAGACACACTCCTAAACCTTGTGGACAGCCTTCCCAGAAGAGTTGAAGCTGTTATAGCTAAAAAGGGTGGGCCAACTCAATAATGAACCCTACGGATGAAGACTGGGATGCCATTAAAGTTCATGTGTGTGTAAAGGCAGGCATCCCAATACATTTGGAAATATAGTGTATATTACATAAGCCTGTTTACCTGTCCAAGCTTGCAAATTGTGTTTAAAGTAACATGTCTGTGGGTTTCCCAAATATTTGGCACTATCTTATTATTCTAGTTTTGGCAGCCTTTTTATTTTTACTTTAGGAAAACTTTTGAAGTGATCAGTAACTTTTTTTGGAAGCTGCAATCCTGATTTATTTCACAAATTCTATATTAATATGCCCCATCAAAATCTAGTGCTAACCTCTAGGCCAGCCATTCTCAACCAAGGTTCTGTAGAACCCTAGTTCTTCTAGAAGTTGCTACGGATTCCTTAGCTGTGGCTGATTGACCTCCCATATGATGGTGCCTGCACAGTTCCAGGACCAATGCCACTTGGCAGAATCAGCTGCAGGACATCAGCGATCTTTATATTTGTCTATAAAGTCAAAACTGTCAAGATCCTACCTTTTTACCAGAGGTTATGTTACTCCATGTGCTGGCATCCATCTTGGATTTCTGCAGAGCATGGTGGGAATCTTTTATGCCTTCAGGTCTCTGAGGTCCATCCCCCAGAGGGGTGTGGCTGATGACATATAAGCCTGTGTTCCGCACATGCTCTTTGCACTTGTGTCTTGTGTCTTTGTGTTGCTGTTACTCTGTTCTGACTCTCGTGACTCTCCTGGAATCTGACTCGGCTTGTGACCTGACCATTCTTTGTGTTCTCCTTTGATCTGACCCTCCGTTGCTGAACCCGGCTCGTGACCTGTGATTTTCGTCTGCTGTCCTGTACCGTTTTTGTCTCGTTGTTGTTGACCCGGCCTGTCTGACTACTCTATTGTCTTTACCACTAGCTACACGCCATTGGCGGTGGCCATTACCGCAGCTGGGGTGCCTCGGGGACCTCGACCTGGTTCCTGGCTGTGTCAAGTCCACCCCACCATCAGGGGCCCTGGTGAAGGGCAGCCTGGGACTTAGACTCCACGCCCTGAGGGACTTCGGTCTGTGGGTGGTGGTTGTCGTCAGCCTGTGCGTTATATTGATATTAGGCCTGCCTGTCCGTTTCCCAGCTCCTGCCCTGACAAAAACATTCTGATTAACACTGTAAGGGTGGCATTCTTTCCACTGGCAACAAATGTAATGAATTTTAGCAGGGGTTCATTAATTATTACTCATCATTGACTAATGCTTTGAAGAATAGAAGTTGTACACAGAAACCACTCATATTTCACCTTTGAAGTATTTACTATGCTTGGATTAGTTAAAAGTGAGTTTCAATTGGTTATTTACAGTATCTGTGCATACAGACATCCATTCCAAAGAGAATTTCCATTCTAGGTAATCATGACCAGGGGCAGACTGACCATTTGGAAACTCGGGCACTGCCCAAGGGCCCGGGGTCAGTAGGGGGCCCCATGAGATACCCCTGGTACCTTTTTCATAGGCTTTTTTGAGTTTGGGCAAGGACACAGGGGCCCCATGATCCCCTATTGCCCGGGGGCCCCATGAGTTGTCAGTCCGCCCCTGATCATGACTCATAAACTTCACTGCATATGATGAATATATAAGTGTACATATGTACTGCATATAGAAGAGAAAATCATGTATCACTGAAAAGAATCAGATGTGCTTCATCTGGTTAGCAAATGAGTATGCTTGTCTTTAGCTACCAACTGTAACTGGTATCTGCAAATAACTTTTTGCTTTATCAAGCAAAACTAAATTATTAACTGTAACAGCATTAAGTCAGTAGCATAATGTGTATGGGTGACAGAGGCAAACAGACAAGCTCTTGAACATTGTAATCTCATTAAACCACATTTCCTTTGTCTGTAGCATGCTAGGATACCACATAAACATTATAAGTAAACACACACACTGCATTTAGTATTCATTTCCTATTTCACACCTTTCTTTGCAATTCTCTTGTAACTATACTTTATTACAATTACTTTAGTTTTTATAAAACATCTGTATATATTATAAAGTACATAATATTTATTTATTGATATATGCAAACTTGGCCTTTTTGCTCCGTATGTATTAAAAATAATTTGTGTTTTTTTATGATAGATTTTTAATCACAAAGGTTTTAAATAATTGTTATTAACCACTTGCCCTTCAGAGGATTTACCCTCCTTCCTGACCAGGCCATTTTTTGCAATACGGAGCTGCATTACTTTAACTGACAATTGCGCAGTTATGCAATGCTGCACCCAAATTAAATTTACGTCCTTTTTTTCCCCACAAATAGAGCTTTCTTTCTGTAGTATTTGATTGCCTCTGCATTTTTTATTTTTTGCATTATAAACAAAAAAAGACTGACAATTTTGAGGAAAAAAACTATATTTTTGACTTTTGCTATTAAAGATGTCCAGTAAAAAAGTTTAAAAAATAAAATTTCATCATAAATGTAGGCCAAAATGCTTCCCCCATTTCTTGCTGTGGTTCCACCCACTGACCACTATGTCACTACAGGACAGGTGGAACCAGAACACGCAGCGGGGGGGGGGGGGGGAGCAGGCCCACTGAAGATTGTTTGTTCACTGTAGCTCTGCTAGAAAATGAAGGTAGAAGTCACTGCCTATCATACTGTATTATTAATTTTCTTTTGAAAGGTGACTTTTTTTTTACATTTTTATTTTTGGCAACACAGCCACTTTAAGAGTTCCTAAAGACACTGAATTAGAAGATGAGCAGTATGCAAATGTAACCAATTAACATCACAGCAGAAGTAGAGAAGTGCAAATCTAGAACCTTACACCCTATCTATCAGCTATGTGTCTGTACTGGCCCTCTCATCATATCATGCCAACTGACAGTGCAGTGAACGGAGCAAAGCTCAGGCATTCATGAACAAGGATATGAAACAGGGCAATGCACCATAGGAGCAGAGTTTTTTTTTTTCAGTCCTACAGGGTTATGACATGCTGAAGAGGAACACCATACAAGTGATTGAAAAATCAAATACTTGGGCCTTTCAGACAAACAGCTATATCTTAAAAAAGAAGTTATGTTAACTGTCCATACTCTTACTACTCGACCTCTCTGCGGCTTTTGATACGGTTGACCATCCCCTCCTCCTCAAAAAACTCCACTCTCTTGGCCTCAGAGACTCTGCTCTCTCCTGGTTCTCCTCCTACCTATTGCAGCGCTCCTTCAGCTTTACCTATTATGCTGTCTCCTCCTCTCCACTTCCTCTTTCTGTAGGGGTCCCTCAAGGTTCTGTCTTTGGACCCCTTCTCTTCTCCATCTACACCTCCTCCCTTGGTCACTTGATAAACTCCCATGGCTTTAAGTACCATCTCTAGGCTGATGACACACAAATCTATCTTTCCACCCCTCACCTCATTACTAACCTACTAAGTGACATATCGGCATGGATGTCACTCCACTTCCTCAAACTCAATCTTTCCAAAACTGAGCTCTTAGTATTCCCCCCAGCCCGTGCCCCCTCCTCTGACTTCTCCATCAAGATAAATAACACTTTCATCAGTCCCTTCCCACATGCCAGGGTACTAGGTGTACTCCTAGACTCCCATCTGTCCTTTCAGCCCCAAATCCAATCCCTGTCCAAATCTTGTAGACTTCACCTCCGCAACATCTTCAAGATACAGCCGTTCCTAACCTCGGAAACCAATAAGTAACTTATACACTCTCTTGTTATATCTCGCCTTAACTATTGTAACTCCCTCCTCATTGGCCTACCTAATCGCAGGCTATCCCCTCTTCAGTCTATCATGAATGCTGCTGCCAGACTCCTTACTAACCGTTCTGTATCTGCCACCCCTCTCTGCCAATCCCTCCATTGGCTTCCCATTGCCCAACGGATAAAATTCAAAACATTAACAATAACGTATAAAGCCATTTATAACTCTGCCCCAAATTACGTCACGATCTTGTCTCTAAATATCATCCAAACCATACTCTCCGCTATTCACAAGACCTCCTACTCTCTAGCTCCCTTGTCTTCTCCTCCCATGCTCATCTCCAGGACTTCTCCAGAGCTTCCCCATCCTCTGGAACTCTCTACCCCAATTTATCAGACTATCGCCTACTCTGCTGACTTTTAGGCGATCTCTGAAAACCTATCTCTTCAGGGAAGCCTATCCTGCCCTCAGCTATTAATGGAATCTTCTACTCTTCCAACCAGTCCATCCCCCACAGTAATTACCTTTTGTACCACTAGCCCCTCCCTCCTAGATTGTAAGCTCGAAGGAGCAGGGCCCTCCTATCCCTCTTGCATTGAACTGTATTGTTGCTGTACTGTCTCCCGTTATATTGTAAAGCGCTGAGCAAACTGTTGGCGCTATATAAATCCTTATAATAATAACTGTCCATTTTAGATTTAGTTGTGTAGAACAGTTAACATTTTTAAGGACATCATTTTACTAGGAACCCAATAACTGTCCCATCATTTGTATTTTTAGACAGAAAGTCTCTTTAATCCTTTCCTGAAATGACAGTTATTTCCAGAAATAATTACAGACATTTTCCAGTATTCCAAGTGACCTAAACATTAACGACATCAAATCCTCTTAGTTAAATTAAAGCTGAACTCCAGGCTCAAGTATTTTCTAATTTCCATTATTCTAATTTCCATGTTCTTATAAAGTCACCAGAAAATAAAATGACAATTTTCTAGGCATGAAATGTGTGCAGAGCAATTCATTACCTTTTTACAAATTGCAGATAATGTCATCCCAGAACCTGTAAAAGGTGTTGGTTGTTGGTGGGAATCTCCATGTGTGGATTTGGTTGCTCTTCTGAGCCTACATTCCCCATGGTTCTGTCTCTTCATGCATTAAGTATGCCCCCTAATATTGTCACCAGGGTGACCAGAACTAGTGTCCCCATTGGAGGATCTCCCATCTATTCCTGTTCTTGTGACAACCCAAAATGTTGTATTTTCTTTCATTTTCATGTGATAAAGATAAACAGATAGACAGTAAAATCATGACAGGTGTTCTAATCCCTCTCTCTTCTATCCAAGATTTACAAAATTGCTTTTAGTTATGCTTTACAGAGTACTGACATAATCACTCCAGCACTGTCTTTAGAACACTACAAGAAGACTTAACAGGTATTATTAAATATTGTGAATTAATATTTTTGTTTCTTTTTTTGAAATAAGTGGTGGAGCTTTTTATATTTTGCTTTCATCTCTCATTTTACAGCCTATTCAATAAGGTCTTTGGTTTACAGGCTCTATAGTTCAAACTGCTATTTACACACAGAAGTGGATAACTCCTCCAAGTGACTCCTCTCTTTTAATCAGATAAACACAGGCAAAAGGCAGACCGCCAATGCTGTGATGTCTCTTTAGCTAACCCATAGTGCTAAGTGGCTGTCTCATGTGGCAATATTCCCATCACTTCTGGTCGCAGGTGCCATTCAGTCACCCTAATGAGACTAATACTAATACATTTTACCATGATGAACACAATGACAGTATTAGCACAGATTCTAGAACTTATATTGTATATAGAAATATAGACTCACTGCTCTTGTTACACAAAAAGAAATTCATTGACCAGTATTGAAAGAAGCACAACATTCTTTAGTAGAGTCATTGCAAGCACTGCAGAACAAAGAGGAAGAAGGTCAACCTGCTATAGTAAACCTAGAAATAAGGTGTGGGACCAATTTCTGCTAAAACTGCGAAGTGGAGAAGTTTATAGAGTTTTGAAAATGAAGATCAGTGAGTCACTGGTTATGCCAAAATCAGAAAATCAAAGCTGTAAATGTACAGATTAAAGGAGCATTTTTTTAACTGTCTGTAGGAGCTGCCATTCCGAAGCCAAATTCCGAGTTTAGAGTCCTGCTGCTGTACAAAGTAAAGACCCAGCTATAACTACCACCCCTCAAGAGACCACACCCGCAGCGGTTTGCTTGAACGGGGTGAGATTGTGATGTGGTGCGGAATTTGCACAGAAACCAGATGCACAAATCAGATGCAATTGGAAAGGCATAGATTATCATGGCATCTGAAAATGTTGTTTTCTATGATGGGAGTTCAGTGGTGCGAATTTTGATCTGGCTAAAAAAAGAAAATGGGTCCTGTGGAGTGATACGTTCCAAACTTGCACAACATAGAGTGTAAGGGGGCACTCTTTATGTTTCCAAACATGGAAAGGTTTCTTCACATTAAGAGCTGTGAAAATGTGGAATTGACTCCCTCAAGAGTTGGTTCTGGCCAGCTCAGTGTATTGCTGTAGGAAAGTCCTCAATTCTTTCTTGGATACACAGAATATAACTGGATACTAACATTTACAGGTAAAGTTGATCCAGGGAATATCCGATTGCCTCCCGGGGGATCAGGAAGGAATTTTTTCCCTGCAGGAGCAAATTAGATTATGCTTTGCTGGGTTTTTTTTGCCTTCCTCTGGATCAACTGTGAGTATAGGATTATGACTTTTTTCTTTTTTTTTGTGATGGTTGAACTGGATGGACTTTTGTCTTTTTTCAGCCAGATGTAAGAGGGAAATAAGAGAACCTCTCCCAAGTATGCAGCAACAGTTGTCTAAATTGCATTTTGTTTGTTGTAAAATGTTCTGCTTCAAAGTGAAATGCTTGTTTGTAGGTTGGTTGTTGGGTCAGTTGTCATTTAGACAGACCACTATGTAATATGAGGATCAACTGATCGGTGTACAATACCAAGTGGATAGCTAGTAAATATACCATAATTCTACTTGGTACTTGGTATCCTTCCTACTAAAGAATAGTTCCATTCCTACATTTTCAGGAAGCGGTCTTCCTTAAAGCAAAACTATACCCATCAATTTAACTATGAACGCTAACTGTCACAATTTGCTTTTTCTTTCACCCAAACTGACATATTCAAATGGCCGGTGTCATAACTGATCACTTGTGCAGCATCATGGCAGTTGAAGATCAAACAGAGGCTAAGAGGGCAGCTTTCTCGGCTGAAAAGGATAGGAGGGTTTAGTTCCACTATAACAAAGTTTTGGGTTTTTCTTGTCTACTTCTAGTAACCTAGGTAACAATAAAAATTGGGTAACACTGATAATATGTGTCGGCCAGGGGCGGACTGACCATTTGGAAACTCGGGCACTGCCCGAGGGCCCAGGCTCAGTAGGGGGCCCCATGAGATGCCCCTGGTACCTTTTTCATAGGCTTTTTTGAGTCTGGGCAAGGACACAGGGACGCCATGATCCCCTATTGCCTGGGGGGCCCCATGAGTTGTCAGTCCGCCCCTGGTGTGGGCTATTAACTGTGGTGACAGATGTCCTATCAAAGGGCAGATATGTGTTATAGAGAAGTGTGTTTCTGATTCTTAAAGTGGAACTTTTTTCAGAAAATGATGTCCTGATATATCTGATAGACATCTTTTGTAGGTATAGCTATTTAAAACGTTAAACACAAGTGCCTATACTGTTTACAGACTGTGTGGTGGGAACACAGATTAGAGAGAGAGAAAAGAAAAGCAGAAGAGGTGACAGGACAAACTCTGCTGCTGGGGAGACACAAACTTACAAGGATAGTGTCTTATCTTATCTCCCTGATATTTTCTCCTTTCTCTTTCATGAGCTGCCTGTAAGGCTCCATGCACACTGGGCATTTTAATAATGCTGGTAACGTTTGCTGTGTAAAGTCACATTAAAAACTTGAGTTTTTCAACGTTTTTGCATTAACGTTTAGCAGTGTTTTGCCATGTTTTTTCATATTTGCGTTTTTAGCATTTTTTTTTTTTACTGAAAAAAAAATTTTTTTTGCTCAAAAAAAGTTCATAAATGCTGGTTTGCCCCATTTTACTAAGTTTTGCTGCATTTTTCATCGTTAGAGCATGTTTACAGCTGAAAAACTCCTCTAGAAACCCACTAGTCCTGGGTTTTTTTTTCCAGCCAAAAAACGCCCCTGCCAAAAAAATGCTTAATGCTTTTAATAAGATTTTGCAAATAAATAATATTTCTTCATAAATCTTGGCCAAAATGTATTCAGCTATATTTTTAGTAAAAAAAAAAAAAAACCTAGGTTAGTTTATAACCAATAATTATAATTTTTTAAAAAACATTTTTACATTTTTATTTAATTATTTTATATTAGTATTTATGTTTTTTTTTAAACATACCATCCCCCTAGCAGTACAGTGTCATTATAGTGACACTGTACTACTTGTGGGGGGGTGATGAAGATTTTTTATTTTTTATTTTTTTTACATTGATTGCTTTTGCACCTATAAAGGCTGTAAAAGCAATCATTTCTCTTTTTCTCTGGATGCATTCTTGCAGCCATTGAGAAATACTGTGAGAGCTGTGATTGGTCACAGCTTGTCACATGGTACAAGGCTGTTGTGAATATCATTCACAGATTTCACAAGCAGTAAGCAATGATGTCAGGAAGTGACATCTTGTTTACTAATGTTCATGTGATCACTGATTGGCCAATCAGTGATCACATGAATCGGGACCTCACACAGAGGTCCCATACAGCGGGCACCAGATCGTGGTGCCACGCGCTTCCTGGGAGCGTTCACAGGCAGTGAATGCGGGGGCCGTTTATAAACGGCCACCCTCTTCGGCACTGCTCCTGGTCCGGCCGTTTATGTACATGGGCCAGATGGGAAGTGGTTAAAAGCGTTTAGCGTTTTCTTCTGCTGGAAAAAATATTCCAAAAAACTCTGCAAAAACTTTTTTTTTCTGATCCTAGAAGCTGATGCTCAAAAAAGGATACTAGTCTAAGCTAGTGTGCATGAACACATAGGATAACAATATTTAGCTTCTAGGAGCAGGAAAAAATGCTAATGCCAGCTTCTAGGAGCTTAAAAAAATGCTAGTGTGCATGGAACCTTCATATGAACATCCTCGTGCCTTTTAATATGAACATCCTCATGCCTTCAAATGTCCAGGCACCATGGCTTGGAATGTTCTTTTGTAACTGTAAATGACTAAAATGCAGTAATGAGTAATGTCACAGATAAGGTATGAGAACTGAAAACCACTTAAAAGTTTGGGCTCCAAATGCCAGGGCAGTATTAAGCATTATGATGATATTTCCTGAGCATTCACACTGTACCTGTGATAGATAGCTCAAATCACTGTATGGAGAAGAATCCTGGTGTCTGAGGGGGCTAATGAACTAAATGAGCAAACTGCAACAGATCTTGCAGGTACTGTAATGGACAACATCTTCCCTGTCTCTGTATTCCCTCCTCTCCAAGGTTCCTGGTGGAGGAGAAGGTGGGCCAATAGTTTTTGCCATGGGAAATACTGTACTCTAGCTCCAGTTGAGATTGGGGATACCCCACCTATGGCACTGATATTGTCACTGTTCATAATTCTCAGCTTTCAGTGGTATGTAGACAAAAGTACAAAAATCCCCAAAGAGATGCCAAACTCCATCCTCAAGAAGTTGAAGTCTCCTCTATTACCGTCAGTGCTTTCTTTTTAATATTGCCACATAACTGAAAACTGTTTCCTGTAATTTCCTGAAAGGGGATTTTCATCATACCGAATCTCCTCCACCTTCCAGTGATTTTGACCCTTCCTTGTATTAAAAATAAGGAGTTCCAACTTATTTCAGTGTTCTTGAAAATAACCAGGACCAGGGCTTTCTTTCAGCGGGAATTCTGAGGAACGCAGTTCCGGCACCTACAGCCCTGAATGTACCGGTATATAATCACAAAGGGTGCTAGGGTGTACTGAAGGGTCCATTGATGCTAGCTGCTGGAGGGTCTATTGTCACTGGAGGGGATCTATTTTTGCAGGGGAGGGGGTCTATTGATGCTGGTAGAGGTCTGTTGGTTGTTGCTGGTGGGGGATCTATTGTTGCAGGGAATGGGTCCTATGTTGCTGGGAGGGTCAACTGTTGCTGAGAGGGATCTTCTGTTGAGGGAGGGGTCTATTGTTGCTGGCTGCTGGGGGTCTATTGTTGTAGGGGGGGTTCCAATGTTGCTGGCTGCAGGGAATATATTGTATTGATTTTTTTGTTATCATTAATAAATTCCATGCATATTGATACTTGGTTCTGTATTCTTTAAAGGTGCGGTACTGTGAGGAACCAAAGAACCGTGCTCAAAGTCGGGTAGGCGACAGTGACTCAAAAAAGAGGGAGATCCTGCACCTATTTTCTAAAAAAAAGCCCTGACCAGGACAAAATCATCTAGCTGTTTGCATTTCTAGATGGACAAGCTCCGTACAAACAAAAACAATGGTTTCTGTACACGGTCATTCTATTGGAATGAAAAACATTGGCATCTGTTTACAGCCAGTTAACCTGCAATTTCATATTCCCTGGCAAGCATCAGGAAAGTTTTGGGAATTGGGTGTCACTGCACAGAGAAGTGCAAATCACATGGGAGGGAGTAGATTTCAAGGCTTGTACACATGTAGCCAGCACATGTTTCTGCCACATGGTGAGTTATTCCCGGTTTTATACAGCCAAGTACTGAACAATCTTTTTTTTTATTTTCTGCCACTTCGCTTTATATCAAATGATAACAAATCTTAAACATGCTTGATGTTGCAGCATATATCGAATCTTCCTAAGATTGTTAATAGTACTTGGGTGGTGTAATGGTTATTAGGCATATATTGTATACTATTGCAGCTTTTTTATGTATATAAGATCAGTTTGTTTAAATGATCAATATCATGTTTAAATGATCAGTATATGTTCATAATTTAAATACCTTGTTTTCATATATAATTGGTAATGATATATGTAGATGGGGCAGCCATATCACCTATTTATATATGCAGGCTGTTTCATAATAACATGTTCTTCTCCTTTAGTATCCTTCAAGTCAGCTCACACATAGAAAGGAATGCACTCCAAATGTGGCTGATATCTTATCTCAACAGTTGTTCAAGTGGTTGTAAAGGCTGAAGGTTTTTAGCCTATATGCATTCTTTGCATGAATGTAAGAAACCTTCAGTGTGCAGCAACTCCCTAAGCCCACTAATAATTACCTGGGCCCCATCTCAGTCTAGCAATGTGCACAGGAGCTTCAGCTCTCCCGAGTCTCTCTCTCTCCATAGACTGAGGCACAAAAGCAGGAGGCATTGGCTCCCACTGCTGTCAATCACAGCTAGTGAGGAGGGAGTGGGGGATGGGGCCGAGCCATCCTCTGCTGAGTCTTACAAAGCAGGGCATGGGAGGGAACACACAGCAGTGCCAAAAGTGCTGGCAGTGGACCCAAGAAGATGAGGATCATAGCTGCTCTGTGCAATACCATTGCACAGAGCAAGTAAGTATACCATATTTGTTTTTTGTTTTTAATTAACAATGAGCCTTTAATACCACTTTAAGAGAACAAGAGACAGACTATTTGCACTGAGCCATTGAGAGCACTGTCTAGTGTCTACTCCCTAGTGACACTGTCTAGTGTCTACTCCCTAGAGCTTTCCATTGGCCTAAGCCTATGGAAAGCTCTAGAGTGAGGAGATCAATACATAGAGGCTAAAAATGATCAATTTTCACTTTTTCCAGTGCTCCCCTTTAAGTCTAAGAGATTAAAAATATCCAAATCTGTCTCAAAAGTAGCTTTTGGGATGTCAGGCATTGAGCTACAGGTAAACAACCACCATTCAATTACATGGAATTTTAGCTACAAAATACTCTTGAGTAAATAAAGTCTTATTTGGAAGGACGACTTCTCAAGTCATAGCTTGAACTGAGCCCTGGGAGCACACATATGGCTAGGTTAGTTACCTATAACCAGGGCGGTGGATAAGAGGGTACCACCAGTCTTCCTCTATGGGGCCAAGGCTAACAGAGAGGCCCAGGCAGCTGGGTGAATCAGAAGTAGCGAGGGTGATCGGCATGGCATGGTGGTTGGGGGGGCAGTTATTGGAATCAATCCCCTGTGTGGCTCTCTCCCTCCCTCTGGCTTTCAGATGCTGCAGAGGGAGCCATACAGGGGATCAGTTCCAGCAGTAATTCCCCCCCCCCTTCCCCCACCGCACCCATCACCCTCCCTGGGCACCATACGTTTCCTTCTGCTGCCCAGGCCCCCCCCCCCCCCCCATGTGCCCCTACAGCTCTGTCGGCTTCCCTCCTCTCATTTCTCACCAGCAGCTGCAAGCACACAATAGGATCCTTCAGGATGGAGAGTGGGGGAAGGGTCCAGTAAATATGTCACATTTACCAGCCCCTTCCTTTCCTGAATGAACACAATGAGTGCTTGATACCAATCACTCACTGTATTTATTAATAACTGAAGCATAGTAAACTGTTTTTTGGGGAAGCCCTTTCATGTTGGCTGTATGGGGCCCCATGGTTTCTAACAGCAGCCCTGCCTATGATTGTTAAACACACACCATTGTGGCTTTGTTGTGAACCTCAGCATGTGCAGCACAGCAACGTGATATGGCTGATAGAGGCACCACAAGAGGACCCCCATCTACAACATTGGAACCTGGCAAAACCAAGGATTTAGAAAAGGACTGGATGATTTAACAATAAATATCAAAGATTAATACCCTGATCATTTAACCCAGGGAATGGATGGGACCGCCCTTGTGTGGTCTACATGGAGTTTTTAAAGTAGATGTGCTTAAGGTGATTGTAGCTGTATTAGTGCACTTGTGACAGAAACAATTGAGTACTGTCCGTGATACTTTTTTTATTTGCACTAACATACAATTTTCAGGACAAGCTTTCGGGGTATGTCCCCATCTCTGGCCTAATCCTAGTTTTAGAACCAATGCTGTGTACATTTGTGTGTGTGGGGGGTTCTTTTCTGTTCTTTTTCCCCCTCAGAGACTGTTTCTTTTAACATTCTGGTAAAACTTTGTGAAGTAGTACTGCTTGGACCTTGAAGAAGGGGACATACCCCGAAAGCTTGTCCTGAAAATTGTATGTTAGTGCAAATAAAAAAAGTATCACGGACAGTACTCAATTGTTAAAGTAGTTGTAAAACCGAACTGAATTACATTTAGGTTGCTAAAGCACCATGTATCATAAATAATAGCTTTTTCTTTTAAAATAAAATATCATTTTCACCCTTTTTAACCTTTTGTTGCATCTTAGTGCTGCTGATCTTCTGCAACTACTTTGCACCCCTCCTATCTACATACATTCAGGATAGTGGCTGTATGGCATATCATAGTGTGGGTTTCCTGTTGTGGACCACAGTGACCATGCCTGCTTGGAGTCTGTTGAAGTGGCCACTGGTAGTCTGCAGCTTGTGTGACATGGTGACAAAGCAGGTGCACAATTAGCAAACAAGGCAGATAGTTGTCACCCTATAACATGAAGTGTATGAACAAGAACCTTTATCGCAGAGCCACTAGCTGTTGTTTAACCACTTCACAACCACACTATAGCCGAATGATGGCTACAGCGTGGTTGTCCAGTTCTGGGAGGGCGTCATATTGCGGCCCAAATCCTACAGACACAGCTGATCACATGATGACGTAAAAGGCCAATCACAGTGGTCTTTTACCACGTGATCAGCTGTGTCCAATGAAACAGCCGATCACCTAGTAAATACAATTGCCGGTTATCAGCAACACTTTCCTCTCGCTGTCACAGTGTGAGGAAAGTACTGCCGATAACCAGCAAATGTTACAGAGCAGATCCGCACTGATCATCAGGTCACTGATGATCAGTGCCCAACAGTGCCACCCACCAGTGCCCTTCAGTGTCCCCCCATCAGTGCCACCCATCAGTGCTGCCCAGCAGTTGCACCCATCAGTGCCCAGCAGTACCGCCAGTCAGTGCTGTCAGTCAGCACCATCAGTCAGCGCCGCCCACCGGTGTCACCCATCAGTGCCCATCAGTGCCGCCTATCAGTGCCCATCATTGCTGCATATCCATGCCACCTCATCATTGCCCATCAGTGCTGCCTATCAGTGCCACCTCATGAAAGCACATCCATGAAGGGGAAAAATTACCTGTTTGAAAAATGTTATAATAGAAACAAAGAAAAAGTTTTTTTTCAATTTTTGCTTTTTTTGTTTATAGTGCAAAAAATTAAACTCCCAGTGGCGATTAAATTCCACCAAAAGAAAGCTCTATTTGTGTGAAAAAATTCTAAACATTTCATATGGGTACAGTGTTGCATGACTGCGCAATTGTCATTCAATGTACGTCAGTGCTGAAAGCTGAAAACCGGCCTGTGCACGAAGGGGGTAAAAGTGCCCGGTAGGCAAGTGGTTAAAAAAGCTGAAGATTTAAAAACATTGAAAATAACTTTTGAAATTACGTTGAAGGTATATTCACACTAGGTGTGGTGGGACTGCGTTGGGCAGCTATTCCAGCACGGTCCCACCGCACCCCTACTGCACCCTCACTGCACTCCCACAACTGAGACTGATGCATAGCTCAGGACACAGGCAGACTGATCCATTCAGCCATTACCCTGTTGACCATAGGTATACTGATCAGTGAATCCATGTAAATGAGCTCTTAAAAAGACCCTGTTACCAGACCATTGATTTCAATAAAATCTTCTCATAGGATTATATGATCATTCAACTTATCTTATACCTGTAAATAATATACCCTTGTGTGGTCATCCAAAAGCCATGAGACTGCGGCCATCTTGGATGTGATATCAGCATCCCCACCCAGCAGATCCAGCCTTGATGCTCAAGTGACACTCTATAGTATTCCCCTCGGATCCTCCCTTGGCAGGTGCATAAAAGGTTATGTAGGGAGGGGAGGAGGAGCTGGACCAGCACAGGCAGCAATTAGACACTCCCAAATAAGGAGAGGGCTATGACCTGCAAGGAGGAAGGTAAATGTACTAGAGAACCAAATCTTCTCGGAGTAGTAAAAGTTTTATAGCAAGCTCAAAGGCACATAGCAAGTGAATAAAAAATCATTTGTGGAAAGGAAAATACAGTGAGTAAGCATGGAAAATAGTTGATTTTTCTGCGATTTTACTTCCCCTGGAGGTCTTCTCTGAACCAAAACTGCTGGAGGTGTGAAAAGCTGAACTTGATGTGTATGTGTCTTCCTCCAGCCTTGTCAGCTATGTCACTCTATTGATTCCAGTGTTCAATATGTGCATTATTCTTTCACAATATATGACTCTTTTTATTTCACACAAGCAATAAAAAAAAGAACATTTCTGGTGTTCACATAAATTCTGACTGTTCATACGGTTAGGTGACACAATAATTCAGTGGCATAGCACAGTATGTGCTGATCTGGCTTACTGCGTGTCTGCAATTCCCTGATCTGTTTCCTATAATGAGCTTCTCACTGACTGTGACCTCTGCTAACAGGCATCCCCATATGCACTGTCTCCTGCCCCTCCTCCTTTCCTTCTCTCTCTTCCTCTCTCTCTCTCTCTTCTCTCCCCTTTTTTCTCCCTCCCTTCCCATCAATCTCACCTTATTCTCCCCCTCTCCCCTCACTTCTCTCCTCCTTCTCTCTCTCCCTCCTCTTTTTCCACTCGCTTCTCTCCTTTTTTTCTCCCCCCACCCTCTTATTTCCCTCCTCCTCCCTCACTCTCCCCCTCCTACTCTCTCTCTTTCACTCCTTTCTTATTTACTCTCTCCCTGTCTTTCTCCTCTTAATCCTTTGTTTCTCTTTCCTCTCTTCCCCGTACTCTCTCTTCTGCCTCTATCTCTCTCTTTGTCTCTCTCCCTCCCCTCTCTCTACTCTTTATCACTCTTCTCTCATACTCTTCTCCCTCTCTCTGTCTGTCTCTCCCCCCCTCCCTCCTCTCTCATTCTCTCTTTCCTCTTCGTCTCTCCTTCTTTCTCCCCTCTCACTCCCAAACTCTCTTTCTGTATCTTTCTCTGTATCTCTCTTTGTATCTCTCTCTCTCTCTCTATATATATACCGTACAGGGGCGGACTGACCATTCAAGCACTTGGGCATGGCCCGAGGGCATGGGGTCAATAGGGGGCCCCATGAAATGCCCCTGGTACCTTTTTATAGGCTTGTTTGGGTGTGCTTTGAGTGTGGGCAAGGACACAGGGGCCCCATGATCCCCTATTGCCCGGGGGCCCCATGAGTTGTCAGTCCGCTCCTGATACCGTATCTCACAGAAGTGAGTCCACCCCTCACATTTTTGTAAATATTTTATTCTATTTTTTCATGTGACAACACTGGAGAAATGAAACTTTGCTACAATGTGAAGTAGTGAGTGTACAGCTTGTATAACAGTGTAAATTTGCTGTCCCCTCAAAATAACTCAACACACAGCCAATAATGTCTAAACCGCTGGCAACAAAAGTGAGTACACCCCTAAGAGAAAATGTCCGAATGGGCCCAATTAGACATTTTCCCCCCCCAGTGTCATGTCAGTGCATAATTTGTTAGACATGCATTTCGTTTGAGATTTTTGTTGCTATTCTGTCTCTCAGTGTTACAATACACCTACTATTTGATTTTTAGACCAATCATTTCTTTGTGAGTGGGCAAACATTCAAAATCAGCAGGGGATCAAAAACTTATTTCCTTCACTGTATATATATATATATATATATATATATATATATATATATTGCTCTGTATCTCTCTCTCTGTATATATATATATATATATATATATATATATATATATATAAAATCTATCGCTCTGTATCTCTCTCTATATATACAGTATCTCCTCTATCGCTCTGTATCTCTCTCTCTGTATATATATATATATATATATATATATGTATAGCCTCTATCGCTCTGTATCTTTCTCTATATATACAGTATCTCCTCTATCGCTCTGTATCTCTCTCTCTGTATATATATATATATATATGTATAGCCTCTATCGCTCTGTATCTTTCTCTATATATACAGTATCTCCTCTATCGCTCTGTATCTCTCTCTCTGTATATATATATATATATATATATATACTGTATGTATATCCTCTATCGCTCCGTATCTTTCTCTATATATACAGTATCTCCTCTATCGCTCTGTATCTCTCTCTCTGTATATGTATATATATATGTATATCCTCTATCGCTCCGTATCTTTCTCTATATATACAGTATATCCTCTATCGCTCTGTATCTCTCTCTTAATTTCATTCAGTTGATATGGAGTCAAATAATCCTTATTGGTAAGGCCAAATGCATGTTAGCATCGCCAAAGCAATTGAGTTTGTATGGGTTTGAATGGGAAGTGGGGGGAAGGGTTGCTCTAGGGCATTTTCAGGGGTAAGGCATAACATAAAAGGGGATACAGGATGAGTCCATCTAAAAGAGTTTTAAGTCCATAGTTTTTTATGTCCCTCTCAGTCTGTGACATGCTGTCACATATAGTGCGACTATTTTCACCATTGGCTCCTCTTCTTTCAGTAGAATTTGGAGTTTTCTCTTCTCTTCTACAGAACTGAAGTCGGAGATGTGTGCAGAGAGTCTCTGGAAGTGAGTGTCCCTCTGTGTCTGGATTTGATTTCAGGCTGTGGGCACTCAGTCTGTACAGGCTCAGTGTCAGTCTGTCTTTGGGCCCCTGTAGCACCTTCAAGTATGGGGCGAGTTCGTAGACTATCTGTAGTGACTGGTAGGTTGTTAGTTTCTTGGAGTTTGTTATTTCATTTCTCCATTCTATGACATATTTTTCTGTGGAATCATTCATTATGGCTTTTTTTTTAATTTTGCTAGGCCGAATTGTTGGGAGTTTTGGATGGACAAGGCACTGATGAGATGTTTCATCCCGCATAGTTTCGACTAGTCTTTGTTGGTCAGTAATAGTATAGTGGTGGAGTTGGGACTGCTGCATTGTAGGTGATTCCGGTATGATATCAACCTCATGTACTGCAAGCAGCAAGGGAAATCTGCCCAGCTCGGGCCAGAAAGCTTTGTTGGAGGTGCTCCGATGGACTTGGAGGAGATGCATGCAGAATTCCAGAAGGAATATTGCTGTTGGACTGAGTCCCATTTGGATTGGTCTCAGAAGGTGACAAGACCCCAAACTTCAAAACTTCACTGCAATAAATAGAGATTGGGGTGATGATGCTATTAAAAATTGTAAGCCAGACTCTTACCAGTGATCTTAGGTGGTACAGCTTTCTCCTGACAGCATAGAAGGCTCTGCATGCTTTGCCTTTTTGGGCCCCTATAGCTGCCATGAAATTTCCTGATTGGTTAATTTCTAGGCCAAATTGCATTTAGCTGTTGGACTCATCAAGAGTTCAGTTGTTTAATGTATTTTTTTTGTTCTTCCTTTGGGAACACTGTGATTTTTAATTTCTTTGAGTTGATAGGCAGTACCCATGTCGCACTGTATTTATCCAGCACTTCCAGGCTGTCCTGTAAGCCTCTCTCTGTTGGTGACAGTAGTAGGTCATTCGCATACAGCAGGAACTTCATCTCCGTGTCATGTAAAGCTAGCCCAGGTGCTCAGGAGGATTCTAGAGCTGTAGCCAGTTCATTGATGTATACATTAAAGAGAGTTGGATTTAGACTGCAGCCATGTCTGACTCCACAGGCCTGTCGGGAGTGCCGGGAGTGCTCTGTTCTTTACCCAGTCACCTTTACACTGCAGCTGTTGTCAATATATGAGCTCTTGAAGATATATGTTTTCCCTCATACTCCACTCTCCAATAGTTTGAAGAACAGGCCTGGGTTCCACACTCACTGCCCTATAGCAGATATACTGCTACAGGGTGACAGGGGTGTGCAAAATCACATATATATAGGTGATTTAGCATGTCCGGGTAGGGGCGTGCTCGAGCCGCATGAGCACCCTACCTGTGCTGCTATTTGCAGCCTCAGCTGTCAATCAAAGGGCCCCGCCCAGTGATTACTCGCTGGCACCCAGTGATCGAAGAGCATTACTGACGGAGGGAGAGAACTGTATGTAAACAATACAGTGCAATCACCTGTCAGCTCCTGCACACTGCTATGCATGGCTCTGCATAGCACAGCCATGCAAAGCAGTGTGCTTACAGTTGAAAGCACACACAAAGCGCACAGTAAAACAGCACAGAGCACACAGTTAACCCTTTGGTCACCCCTCATGTTAACCCTGTCCTGCCCAGTGCAATCAGTACAGTGTCATTGCTTTTTATTAGCATTAATCACTGTATTGATGTCACTGGGGATGTGAGTGACACCAAGCCAGTCCCCCCCAGTGTCAGAATGTCCGCTGCAATCCCGCTATAAATCGCTGATCACCACCATTTAAAAAAAAAAAAATTCCCAGTATATACACCGCCATTTGTAAACACTATAACTTTCACGTAGACCAACTAATTTACATGTATTGGGATTTTTTTTAGCAAAGACATAAAGCATGGCCTAAATTTATGATGAAATTTCATTTTTTCAATTTTTTTTTACTGGACATGTATAATAGCAAAGAGTAAAAAAAATTTTTTTTCTCAAAACTGTCAGTCTTTTTTTAATTGCGCAAAAAATACAAAATGTACAGGTGATCAAATACCACTGAAAGAAAACTCTATTTGTGGGGGAAAAGGACGTAAATTTAATTTGGGTGCAGCGTTGCATGACCGCACAATTGTCATTTAAAGTAACGCAGCGCTGTAACGCAAAAAATGGCCTGGTCAGGAAGGGGGTAAATCCTCTGAACAGCAAGTGGTTCCACCAAACAGGCAAATGTCTTTCCATGTTTTGTATTGTGGACATGGTTCTTGATGAGACTATGCAGAGTATAGAGGTGGTCTGTGGTGCAATGGTTTGAAATGAATCCTGCCTGGCTTCTGCTAAGAACATTATGTTGTGTTAGGAAGTTGAGGATACTTTTATTCAGAATACTGTTGAATAGTTTTCCCAGTGTTGTGCTGACACATATTGCTTTGTAGTTGGCTGGATCGTACCGGTCTCCACTCTTATGGATGGGTGTTATGAGGCCTTGGTTACATAATTGAGGGTAGTAACCAGCACTCAGGACCAGGTTGAGCACTTTACATATTGCAGCATGTACATCTGGGGAGATGCGTTTAATTGTCTCTGGCAGGGTTCAATATATCCTGCTGGCTTTTTTAGTGTGCAGGTGTTAGATTTTATCATCTAGGGTGTTTTGGAAATTCTTGATTGTTTCCTCCCTATCATTTAGTGTTTGATGATGTCTTTTGTTGCACAGTTCGCATTTCTTCTTGAATATATTTGAAGAGGGTCTTAAAGTAGTTGAGCCAGATGTCACCATTTTGGATGTGGAAGTTGTTTTTCTTGGGTGGTGAGTTAAAATTCTTCCATTAATTCCAGAGAGAATTTTCCTGAAGTGCCTTTTCCAATTGTTGCAGGCTGTTGGAGTTGATATGTTTGTTATTTGAGACCGTCCATAGGGTGTTCCTTAATTCTTTGCATTCTCTGTCAGATTGTCTGTTGGATGGTTTCTTGTAGTTGACTTTTCTCAGCTGGGATGTTTCTGTAATGGTGTATTATATTTTGTGGAAGTCCTTTGCTGCGTAGTTCACACCTTATAGGTTTACCTTATACAGTATGTGTTATTTTGGAATTGATGAAGCTGTTTTTTGATGTTGGGTCTGTCAGTTACCTCTCTGTATTTTATGGTAGACTCTTTGGACTATTTAAATGATGGTGGTATATTGCAGAGTGAAGTCTCATGGAGTTTTGGAGATGGTTCGTTTGAAGATGTAATATATAGCAGTAGTTGGCTGTGGTCTGTCGGGTGTTGAGTAACTGTAAAGGCATTGATGACTGTGAGGTTCATATCTCAGATGGCATAGTCCACCACATGAGTCTACATAAGAGCTTATTGTGTATTTTCTCAGAGAGTCTCCCTTGTTGTGGCAATTGAGGATGTAGAGTCCTAGAATCCGATACAAATTCAGCAGATTTCTTCCATTCTTGTTGATCTCACTATCTCTCTTCAATCCCTGTCCTTTATTCCTCGCTCTCTCCTCTATATCTCTCTCTCATCATTTCTCTTTCTCTCTCTCTGTATCTCTATTCTATCAGATTCAAATAAGCTTTATTGGCAGGACCAAATACATTTTAGCATTGACAAAGCAGTTGAGTTTGTATGGATCTGGATGGGAAGTGAGGGATAGCTCTAGGGCAGATTTGGGGAGGTAATGGGTAGTATAAAAGGGGATAGAGGCCATGTAAAGGATTTTTAAGGCCATAGTCTTTTATGTCCCATCTAGTCTGTTACATACTGTCACATATTGGGCAGCTATTTTCACCACTGGCCCCTTGTCTTCCAGTACAAATTGGAATTTTCTATTTTCTTCTATAGAACTGAAGTTGGGGATGAGAGTGGAGAGTCTCTGGAAGTGAGTACTTGGGACACTGTAATAGGAAGTAGGCTTCATCCTCCAGGACCAAGGTCACATTGCTGGCACAGTCTACTTTCCCTGGGCTTGTAGGTCTGTCTGTGCCATCTTGATTCGATTTCCAGGCTGTGGGCACTCAGTCTGTACAGACCCAGGGTCTGTCTGTTGGCCTCTCGTAGTACCTCCAGGTATGGGGCAGGTTTGTTGTCATCCTGCAGTGACTGGTAAGTAGTTAGTTTCTTGGATTTTGTTACTTAATCTTTCTATTCTCTGACATATTTTTCTTTGGAATCATTTGAATATATTTTTATATGAGATTTTGTCAGGCCAAATAGTTGGGCGTTTGGGATAGACAGGGCACTGATGAGCTGTTGCAGGCCGCATGGCTTGGACTGGTCCTTGTTGGTCAATAAGGCTTTATGGTGGTCTCAGTCCTGTGAAGACTAAGATTGAGCTCTGCAGTCACTTTTGCAGCACTTGTTTTCTTATTCCAAGTCACAATCCTGCGCAATGTTCTTTTGTCTTTTTCGGTCAATTGACCATGTTGACCGTGCTCATGCTTATCAGACGATGTTTTCCCAGAAACTGTATATGCCGTCATAACTTTTGATATTGTACCTTGCAACACGGCAAATAAATTGCCAACTTCAGTTACAGAGGCACCAGCTAAATGGGCATCAACAATCTACCCTCTTTGAAGTTCAGTAAGCTAAGACATGACTCCGTATTACTAGCAGTGAACAATGAAAGTGAGGCTTCCCACCTGTTAGCTAGGTGTCTCATCACACTGCAGAAGCAAAAGAATGTTACATCACTTCCACTTTCAACATAAAACATGTCACCTTCTCACCTGCAAATCATGTAGTGTTTCCATTTTTTGTCTAACCTCTGTGAATATATATATATATATTCATTTTTAGGAGTGTTGATCCTTTTTCCAACTCAGTGATTGTTTTTGAATTTTTTATTTTTTTTTCTGACATGTTGGTGTTATAGCTTTCACTTGGATGTTATAAGTTGTGCTGAGTAAATATAGCCAAATAAAACAAAAACTGTGTCTGTCTTCATTTCAGGCTGCAAAGAAACAAAATGTGATTCTTTTCTAAACCCACTGTATAACTCTCTCCCTCTATGTCTCTGTCTCTCTCTCCCCATATCTCTTTGTGTATAACTCTCTCTCAGTCTTCATATCTCTCTCTCAGTATTATTATTATTATCTCTCTCTCAGTAGATCTCTCACTCACTCTCTGTCGTCTCTCTCAGCATATGTCTTTTTTTCTCTCTACTATCTCTCTCTCCTCCTATCTCTCTATGTCTCTCCTCATATCTCTTTCTCTGTATATCTCTCACTCACTTTGTCTCTCTCAGTATATCTTTCTCTCCTCCTCCTCTCTGTCTCTCTCCTTCTCCCTCGCTTTCTCTCTCTCACACTTTCTCTCTCCTCCTCTCTCACTTTCTCTCTCTTCTAGCTCTCTGTCTCTCTCAGTATATCTCTCACTTTCTCTCTCCTTCTCTCTCCTCCTCTCTGTCTCTCTCAGTATTTCTCTCACTTTCTGTCTCCCCTCCTGTCTCTCTCCTCTTCTCTGTCTCCCCTCCTGTCTCTCTCCTCTTCTCTGTCTCCCCTCCTGTCTCTCTCCTCTTCTCTGTCTCCCCTCTTGTCTCTCTCCTCTTCTCTGTCTCTCACTTTCTGTCTCTCTCCTCCTCTCTGTCTCTCACTTTCTGTCTCCCCTCCTGTCTCTCTCCTCTTCTCTGTCTCCCCTCCTCTCTCTCCTCTCTGTCTCTCACTTTCTGTCTCCCCTCCTGTCTCTCACTTTCTCTCTCTCCTGGTATCTCTGTGTATCTCTCAGGCTCCAGTCTTGACTGACAGTGTGTACAGAAGGGCTGCTGACGTCAGAGCGGACTCCGGTTGCCAGGGGTAACCTATTTGGCAAGCGAGCTGTGAAGAAGGTAGAAGGGGGAGGGAGAGAGCCGAGGGCCCGCCCCTCAGCCCTCCTGTGGCTCTGACGTCAATGGACGTCAGCCCCGAGAACATGATGCCTGCTGGAAGCGGCAGAGGCTCGCACAGAGCTGTCGCTGGTTTCCTGCACAGCCGCCTGCACTCCGCCGAGCCGTGATCGCCCCCCACACATACACCCCCCCGGGCTCGGATCGCTGTGACGGCGGATGGATGTGTACGGCAGACAATGAGGATGAAGTGTGTGCGGCTGGATGAGGAGTGCGCCGTGTCTGTAGCGGGCAGTCCTGTGTGCACTCCTCTCCGTTAGGCTCAGCCATGGACGGGTGATCGGCGGATGTCCGGGGCTCTCTGGATCATCTCTCCGGCCCGGCTCCCAGCATGGTCATGGCGGATTGTCAGAGGCATGTACACCGGGCTCCGGTCCGGGTCGGATTCTATGACATAGAACGCACTTTAGGCAAAGGGAACTTCGCGGTGGTCAAGCTGGCCAGACATCGGATCACCAAGACTGAGGCAAGTACCGCGCCGTGCTTTATGGGGGCTACAGGTGGAGCAGGAGGGCCACATCGTGCCAGCTGGGACTTCCAGGGACATGGACTTGTCTGCTCCCTGCAAACGTCCCGGACTCTGTAATCCCCACCATTGGGCTGTAGTGTTTGGGGACGGACTGATACTTGTCCCTGGAAATGTCCCCAGCCTCCGTAATCCCCAATCGTATCGATGTCATTGATCCCTAGTGTTTGGGGACAGATTAATACCTGTCCCTGGAAATGTCCCCAGCCTCCGTAATCCCCAATCATATCTATGTCATTGGTCTGTAGTGTTTAGGGACAGATTAATACCTGTCCCTGGAAATGTCCCCAGCCTAAGTAATCCCCAATCGTATTGATGTCATTGGTCTGTAGTGTTTAGGGACGGACTGATACTTGTCCCTGGAAATGTCCCCAGCCTCCGTAATCCCCAATATCTGTCTGGGTTGCAGATATCCCATCTATCTCTGATTTCCATCGACAGTCCTTGTCTTGTCCCTGGAAATGACCCCAATTTTCACTAATAAACTCTAGAATCCTAGTGTCCATCAGATGTGTCTGCACTCCATGTTCAGAAATCATAAGAATACCAATCCTAGCATTGATTACATCCATTTCCAGGGACAGTCCACGTCCTCTGCTCCAACACGTCATTCCAGTGTTCATAATTAGAGATCATATAATCAGTTCCATCGCGTTAATCTCCAGGCACAGGCCATGTCTTGTCCCTGGAAGTGTCCCCAGGTTCAGTATTAACCAATCATATCTTCAATGCCGGTATTGATTGCGTAGTTACAGCCATTCTCTTGATTCTGTGCATTAGTTCAAGTTTGTCCCTGGAAGTGTGCTATGGTGCAGTCATTATCAATAATAAAGATACTAGTATGGATCCCAAAGGGCCCTGTTTCCAGGGACAGTTTAGGTTTGTCCCTAGAAATGTCTCCAATTTTGAATAATAACTCATCAGATTATCAATACCAAAATTGATTGCATAGTTACAGCCAGTCTCTGATTCTGTGCATCACTCCAAGTTTGTCCCTGGAAGTGTGCTATGGTGCTGTCATTACCAGTAATATAAATACCAGTATGGATCATGTAGATGCCATTGGGCTCCAGGTTTGTCCCTAGAAACGTCTCCAGCAATGATATCACACAGCGGCATTGATGACATAGATGGCCTCAGTCTCTGATCCCCCGTCATGGCTCAGTGTGGAGGACCCCCCAGTCAGGTATGGAAGGTCCCTAGATCTGTGCTCAGTACTTCCACCACAGCCTGCCATTCCCGGGATATGCTGACAGAGACATCACCCCAAATAATTACACAACAAACGTATTCTTAAACTAGCCCATCCTTGGTGACATTCTAGTGGTCCTTGTCCCTGTCACTTGCTGGACTGCACTGATCAGCAGGGAGTACAATAGAAATAAACTGATAAATATCTCCTGTACTGCGTTCTCTGATTATCAGAATAATCTTCACTATGGGGGACATGTTTGATGTGGCCGGTGACACCCCAATACCTGCGTCTGGATCAGACCCCCCCAGTACTGGCAGTATACCCACATTCCAGTGTGTAACTCATTGCCTGGCTTTATAAATATCTGCTGTAAGGTGTCCCTGGAAACTGTTTTGAATAGTCAACAGCTGCAATGTAACTACCATTGTGCAGTGTAGGTGGCTTCTAGCCATGTGCTCCTGGTGGGAACAGCTGATGGGACTTTCTACCTTCACCTCCTCCATGATGGAATCCAAATGTGTGTCATTGTCAGCCAGGCAACGTTCAGATCTCGCTTTAATACATTGCACAGTGTCCAGATCGAATGGTATGTGTCTTACAGATCGATTGTCTCTTGATGCCATTAGCTGCAGATGGGTAATAGTATCTGCTCAGCAGCCAGCACCTATAGTGCACATGAGGTCCCCCTGGCAGCGTCACATAGGGTCTGATGTAGGAAAGGTGAGCTAGAAATATTCCAGGGGCCATTTGGTCTGTTTTTGGCTGTTTGTCGGTAATCTTCTTAATGTGCGTGGAAACTCATACCATGCATTTCTCCTATTTGTCTCCTTTTAGTCTGTTTAAATATTTTTAATTGAAAAGTTTTTATTCTATCTGTTCAACAAGTGCAAAACAAAAGTAATAGCCGTTCATCCAGCCAGAAACCTTGTCAGCTGATCGCCTCCTCTGCCTCTGGTAGCATTGTTTCCTGATATCGCTACAAAACACCTCCCCCTGTTGTGGAAGGAGAGGAAGGGGTTCTCTAGTCCTGACCCACTGTCTGTCCTCCAGTACAGTTGTAACCCTAGGACAGGAGGTGTGTTCATGGTAGCATTTCAAGTTAAAGTGTGAAAAAGGAAAACTAATGCAGCTACCACATCTGGCAAGCTGCAGTACTGTCAGTTTTTGTCCTTGGGATTGAATACCCTGGAAGGTGGTTGTCACAGAGCAGAGCTGTCACTTTGCGCTCTCTCAGGCCCATTGTGATGCGCTCCCATGTCTAATGATCCCTCTGTAGACCGCTGTCCAGGTCCCGGTGTAGTTGTGACACTAGTGAATGAAGTGTGTTCTGACCGGGGACTATATGGTGACATGCCTGTTTCTGTACCGGTGGCCATATACGGTGCAGTAAAACTTTACGAATAGCATCTGATTTGACAAAGCGGTCCGTTGTTCAAGCATTGAGATAAAATAGCATGGCTGAGCGATGAGTGACAGTTACTGATCCAAGGCAGTTGGTTGTGGCAGGAAAAAAAAATCAGTGATGGGGGGTCGAATTCTGGAAATTGTCACACTGATCCATCTTTCTTCTGCTTTTGCGTAAAAAAAAAAAAAAAAAGTGACCATGTATTCCTTTGGAACTCTTCGCGCTGATTCATTGCGGGTCCAGTGCGTTTTTCAAAGTCCTGCTTGCTGCATTTTTGGCACAGGTGTGGTGCAGTTAAAAGGAAAAAAAAAAGCATCTCCCCATTGAAATGAATAGAAAACGCATCAAAAACGCACCCGCATTGTGTTTCTGGTGCGGTTTTTGAGTCACGTGTCCAAAATGAGATCAGTGTGAAAGTAGCCTTAAGTGTTGATCGATTGGAAGTAAAGAACACTATTGATCAACCCAGCACGATCGATTAATTATTTTTCAACCACAGCCAATCAACTTGGGTTGACTGAAACAGTTCCTATCTGTCGTACCATTTTTGTTTTGTTTGATCAGTCATTTTGTCAAATTAGACGTGGATCGTTCAGCTTTATCGCACCATGTATGTCTACTATAGGTTGGCTGAAATGTACCATCAAAGCTGTAAAAGGCACATTTTGTGGCATCCGCTTTTATCCTTCTGTAAGTTGGACATCTGACAACATTCAGACCCAGCAGGGATAGCAAAACTGCAAATCCCTGGAAGATCACTGGTTTTAGGTCAATTGCTGCACCGTGCTCGTCCATGGTGACAGGCGCACAGCATTTCTGCTCTGATCATTGCCTTTCCTCCAGCAGACGAGTCCGTTGTGGGAAAACTCATCACCTGCAGATGGGAACACTGAGCTCTGCCTTCCACAATGGCACTTTGTAGCCTTCCACGCAATCAGTCCTATGTGTTTTATTTTTTGTGTGGATTTGCTGCAAATGTTTCTTTTTCTGTAATATGTATTCATCATGTTGCATATCTACAGATGTTGATTATTTTGCCTAATATTGTGTTTATCTTTATCAAACTTCTGCACTGTTTATTAGAGGGAAGGTTTTGCTTGCAACACATCGGTGTACAAAGTACCTAACAGGCAGGATTTTTTATTTTTACATGTGTAGCTGCACCTCTCTACATTCTGTGTTCCCAAATGTGTAGAAGTCTGCATGTTACTCTCCTATACTAATTCTTTAATAACAAGAAAAAGGAAGCTTTATATAGTCATGCATTTTTTTTTCTTTTAATATGTATTTTTCTTTTACATACATCTCTAATCTCAGGTTCTAAGTATGCTTTTGTCCTTTTAGAATAGTGGAGATTTCTTTCTTTTCAAAACATCAGACGCTCTCCAAATTGTGTTGAGTGCTGATATCGCAGTGAAAACATTTGATCCAGTGACAACCACAACAAGAGACCAGAGACAATCGCATTCATTCTGTGATGGGACTGAGGGACTCGGAGGGTGTCTGTGTACGAGTCCAATCTGACCCCTCTATTTAGGTCATGGGCGCATTCTATACCAACATCTTACTAATTACTAAAATTCAGAAAACAAATGTTGGTAAACCATGTTTTTTCTGATCATGGCATTCATTTTTTTAAAAAAAATTTTTTGTATGACTTTTTAAAAAATTTAAAACAGGACTGTTAGTTGAGAGATTGGCATGTAAAAAAGTAAAGAATTACTTGTGTTTGATTTAGTAAAGGAGTGGAGCTTGTTCATTTTTCAAAGTAAACCTTCTTTAGCTGAGTGAATTAAGTGAAGTTAAGTGAAAATAGAATTTCCTTTGTTTGCACATCTAATGGACTGATATGAGGTATGTTTTTTTTTTTTTTTTTTTTTTTTTTTTTTTTTTTTTTTTTTATGAGCGCTGCACTTGAGTTGGGTTTTATTTGATTTTAGCATTTTTTTTATCTAATGGTGTGCTAGCTAATGGTTTAGGGATTTTACCCTTTAGCCCAATTTTTTATTTTAAAAAAAAATGACTTTGCAGAGAATATCCAATCTTCAGTGTCTATCCAGTAATCTATGTGCAAGAAAAAAAAAAGCTGTGCTGACTTGCAAACAAATACACTTAGGTAAAAATTGTTGTTCTCCTTCAGAAAAATCATCCCCCATATGTCTGATGTCTATGCTGTCCAGCAGATTGTATGGCACAATCATGGCCACTCTCTTGCAAAGGTTATGTATGTTTTAAGATTCTATAACATGGCAGTGCCTTTTTGGCTACAAAAACATGGAGGTGCTTTCCTTGACCACTTGTCTACCTGACCATCTTGCCTTGTCTCCGAAATGCATGTGTATCCCATTAAATGTCACTATATTTTGTTTCCACAAACAACCTTGTAGGACACATTGTACAAAGACCTGGTGTCATGAAGATGCAGTCAGTGGATGCAAAGAAACTGCATATGCTGTGTGGGACAAGAGAATAGATGAGCTTGTGAAGCATTGTGCTCAGCCCTGATTTTAGTCTCTGGGGCGTTCACACCTATGCAGTTTGCTTTTTGTCCATTTTGAAGTGCTTTTTGCAGTTTGCTTTGCGGTTTTCTACATGCATTTTTTATGCTTTTTTACTGCGTTTTTGTTCAGTGTTTTATTTTGTTGTTTTTTTTTCTTTTTTAAGTGGTATTTTTTTTTTTTTTTGCTGAGCAGAATAAAAATGCAAAATGCAGATTCTCCATTGAACTCTATTATAGCAAAAATGCTGCTTTTTAAAGAGTCCGTGATCCTTTCCAAAGACGCAGCAACTCCAAAAAGCATAGATGTGAACGTGTTCCTTAGGAAACCATGTTAAATGGACTGTAATGCATTTCTGCAAAAAGCACTAAATATGCATTGGTGTGAATGGAGCCTTATACAGGCCATATGTGGGTTGAATTCCGAACGAATTTTCTTTAGAAAATCGGAAATTTCATGCGTTTTGTAATCCGATGGTTCCACCATTGTTTTCGAAATTCAAACGGAGTCTTTAAAGCGGAGCTCCACCCAAAAGGGGAAGTTCCGCTTTAAGCCTTTGTCCCCGCTCCCTGTTAAGGATTGGCACTTTTGGGGAGGGGGGGTACCCGAATTTGACAGGTACCCACTCCCACTTCCGCTGCGATTGCCTAGGCAATTGGAAGTAGAAGTTGTCCTCCTCGTAGTCTCCTGGGACACGTGACAGGTCCCCAGAAGACTACGTGGCTATTCTCAAAGTGCAGCGTTTCTCACGCATGCACGATGGGCACCTGGCTTTGAAGCCACAAGCTGTCACAGCCGGGTGCCAACACTGAAGATGCCGGCACCAGGGAGAGAAGACGGCCAGTGAAACCAGCCCTGGTGAGGACACCGCTGGACTGAGGGACAGGTAAGTGGCTGTATATTAAAAGTCAGCAGCTACAGTTTTTGTAGCTGCTGACTTTTATTTTTTTCAGGTGGAACTCCGCTTTAATTTAACTTCATGTTGCTACAGAAAATCATTTTCATGGCCAAGAATTTTTTTATCTTTCCAGGTCACAGCTCATGCTCATTCCTTTTTCATTTATCTCTTGCACGATTCTCCCATCATTGATTCAAAATTCATTCGTTTTTCAAAAAATGTATAACATGCCTGATCACTCAAATTCAATGTCACACAAAAATCGTCCATTCCTGTAACCCACTAATGGTGTGAAATTTGAATGAAAATTCGTAGAAAAGATTTTCGAAAGAAAATTCTTTCGGAATTTGAACCATGAATGGCCGGCTTCAGAGTTGCTATTATTTTATAGTTGCCACCTCCAACAAAGGGGTTGATTTTACTAAAAACCGGTGCAGCTGTGTCATCTTCTAACTTCAGCTGTTCAATTAAGCTTTGGCAATAAAACCTGGAAGCTGATTGGTTTCTATGCACAGCTGCACCAGATTTTGCACGCTCCAGTTTTAGTAAATCAACCCCCAAGTGTTTGGCTGGAAGTAATATTTGTTTTTTACATTGGCTGGGTGATGCAGGGAATGGCAACTCTACTAATAGGCATTCTTCGGTGGCATGTTCTTTTTTTTTTTTTTTTTTTTTTTTTCTTTATGGAGATCTGCTGTGGTAGATGTGGAATTTTATACATAAGGGGTTCTATGGACACAGCGGGAGTAATGGCATTCTCTGTCTGTCTGTAGAGGGGAGCTCTTTTCAATAATGAATGCTAGAGAAATTCATAGAAGTGAAATTAAAGTGCTATTAAACCAAACATTTTATAGCTTACCAATCATTAGAAGTTGTTGCTGCGTTTTTAGTTTTCTTTTTTTTTTAGGCTTTTGTCCCTCAGTTCTTACCTGGTGGTCTGGCCAGTAACACACCTCCTGTATTAATGAGTCGCAACTCTGGATGAAGGAGCACAGGGAGCAAATCAGACAGCAGTATCGTCAGTCTGGGGAGAAGGGAGTGTTAGTCATCGGTCACACCGCTGCGACTGAAAATCACGCAATCTGTGTGCAATTTAGTGTGATATTTCTGAAGACTTTATTAGTACTTGTGAAGATTTTCAACGATTTCTTGCAATTTGCACTGCAATTTCCATTATATTCTGTGTATTTGAAATCACAACAAAACTGCAGAAAAAGTAATGCAAGAACTGCTTTAGAAATCGCGCTGCAGCAAATCTCACATGTTATCACACTGACATTCACAATCATTAGATGCGATTTCAGGTGCGGTTTCAATTTGCAAATCACACCAGTATGACCAAGCACTTAGATGTACTATAAATAATAACACATGTAGCTCTGCATATGTTATTATTTATAGTGTGAAGGTTTGGGGTTTGTGCCTTTCATGCTAGCTGCTTACTATCCATCTCCGAGCGCTCGTTAATTATTTTTACTACTTAGATGTACTAGCAGATTTCAATACACTAACAGTGTCAGACACAAGTCAAACTCCAGATAACACTTATAAGCAGTTACAGCAAACAGTCTTTTTTTTTTTTTTTTTTTTTTTTTCTTTTCCTTTTTGGGAGATTTTTCTGGAATAAATAAAAGCTGATCATTGTAACCACTCCTTTAGTTTGTCTCATCCCTCTAACTGTTACATCTGTAGGGCAACTTTTTCTTTTGAAAAACAGATGTACTGGCTGGATCACCAGATGAAAATAAAGGAAAGAGAGCCTCAAAAAAAAAAAAATAATGCAGCCGTCACAGCTAAGAAGTGGTAAGCTGCAATATCATAAATGTTTGCTTTTGGGTTCAATACAGCTTTAAAAATGTCTATCAGGAAGCCCTAATCTTGCATTCTGGAACAAGTAATTTTGGTGAATTCTATTCCTATACACTTGTAAATCTATTTGAGCTGTTAGAATAAAAAAAAAAAGGAAAAATTGTTCTGCCTATGACTATTGTACGCATGTCCATAAACATAATTACTGGAGTACAACAAAGTAGCATTCTCATTGATCTGCACTGTGCTGTGTGTTAGCTAGGGTGGATGGTACATTGCGCATGCCCCCCATAACAACAGGTGCAAGCATGGAGCTGCTATACTGCTCATCCTCCAATCCCCACATGTGCAGTGTGCTGTCACAGCAGAGCCTTTCATTCCAGTTATCATGGGGTCATGCTCAATGTACCATCTATGCTGGATAGCCCCGATCAGTAGGAATTCCAGATTTTTGTCCAGGCTTTGTGGTTGGCCAACAGATATGGCATTTAAAGGGAGCTGAATTTTTCTAAAGTGCAGCATGATTAGGCTCCATGCACACTAGCGTTTTTTTTGTTTTGTTTTTTATGCTCCTAGAAGCTCTTATCAGCATATTTTTTTTTTTCTTCTCCTAGAAGCTAAATAGTGTTAGAAGTGCCCATGCACACTACTTTAGGCTATTAGTATTTTTGTTTTTTAGCTTCAGCGTCTAGAAAAAAAAATAGTTTGAGTTTTTCGGAGCGTTTTTTCAGCAGAAAAAAAAGTAAACACAGCTTTTTTTTTTTTTAGCTTTTTTTCCACTACATGTACTGTAAAAATGCTAATAAAACACGTTAATGCTCCTAAACGCTTCTGAACACTTCCAAAACACTAAATTAAAAAAAAAACTGCTATTACCAGTGGTTTTTATACACTGTTTCTTGAGCTAAAAAAACAATAAAAAGCCCTTTGACTTCAGTGCAAGTTTTTATAAAAGTGTACTAACCCTTTAATGGAAAATTCAGTAGATATAAAATGCAAGCTGGGGAGACATGTTAGGGATCTGTGTCAGACATTGATACAAGTGTCTTCCTTACAAAGCATGGTCTCGCTGTCACCTAGGAAAGCTGTAATGTGATCTATGATGGTTGCCTGAAGGCAGATCATTTTTCGGCCTCACCTGTGGATCTTGCCTGTTCCCCTCTCACGTGGATAGTTCAGCAGACAAAGCCTCTGGGTCCAGAGTACATCTGTCCCCTTCAGTCCCTACTCTGCTTACCTGGGCAGCATTTCTGAAGGATAGAAGCTAGGTGTGCACTAGTAGAATTTGGAATGAAAATTCGACCCAAAATTCTCAGAACATTCAAAAGTAGTTCAAGATTTTTCTTTTAACATTCAGTTTTGGAATAAATGGACTTTACTGAACGAAAACTACATTCACTGTTAATGATACATTCACAATAAAATAATTATCGACATCAAATTGTGTAATTTAAATCACAGTTGCCTTGTGAGCAACAACTCAAGATACATTGCAAATTACGGGTGTAAATTCTCAGAAAGCTCAACGCGTTTCTTGGATTTCATCCACTTCGTCAGGAGCCAGAGATGATTTAACACTGGATCTAAAGAGATATATACATCTTGTTAGCATGTATTAATGCATTCCGCTCTGTATCCATGCATTTTACATAATATTTACCTGAATGTATCCAAACGAAAAGGAACAAAACCCTTAACAGGCGAGCCAATGTCAGGGGTTCGGAAAGGGAGGAACATGCCCTTCAGCAAGCATACAAACATATGATTTTTTTTTTATATCTACATGTGCCTACCTTTCCGAACCCCTGACATTGGCTCACCTGTTAAGGGTTTTGTTCCTTTTTGTTTGGATACATTCAGGTAAATATTATGTAAAACGCATGGATACAGAGCGGAATGCATTAATACATGCTAACAAGATGTATATATTTCTTTAGATCTAGTGTTAGATCATCTCTGGCTCCTGACGAAGTGGATAAAATCCAAGAAACGCGTTGAGCTTTCTGAGAATTTACACCTGTAATTTGCAGTGTATCGTGAGTCGCTGCTCACAAGGCAACTGTGATTTTAATTACACAATTTGATGTACAAAAATATTTTATTGTATCGATAAAATGTATATTTTATGGAAACTTGTATTGAGCCTTTAAAGTTCCACCATGTCAAATGTCTGTTTAAACTCTAATTATTGGGATGTGGCACTTGTTAGGCCAAGTAATATTTAGTCTACGTTCACTGTTAAAAATTTGTATATTTGAGGATAATTTTCCATCCTGCTCCTTCCAATTTTCTCATCCCTGTGGTCAAAAATGAACATCCGTTTGACTCCACTAATGATTAGAGAAATGAACAAATGTTCCTAAAACAAAAAAATCAAAGCAATTCTGCTAGTGTATACATGGTTGTTATCCCGCAGTCTTGTGCAGTTCGGTCTCACCTTCCATCTCTTTGCAGATGACGGGGAGGCTTGCTGGTTAAAGGGACATTCAGTGTCCTGTGTGACTTAAACCCTCCATGTTAAGCTGGCCATACACGTGTAGATTTTCAGCTGACAATATTCGTAAGAAAAGTCGTATGAAAATTCTTTGCACATTCGATGAATGGACGAATGTCGATGATTTTAAAGTGAATGCAATTTCTGAAAGATAACCACATACACTGGCCAAAAATTCATTTGATTGAGAGAGGTTTTCCTTCCTGCCCCTTCGAATTTTCCCGTCACTGCTGTTGAAAACAAACATCAATTTGAGCCCACTAACAATTAGAAAATTAAACGAATATTTTTGAAACATCTTTTCAGCCAAAAATCTACATGTGTATGGCCAGCCTTGGGTTCTTTTTTAGGACATGTTCACACTGCATAGCTCGCATTTTTGTGTGTCCCTGTGCAGTCCATATTTGACAGACTATTCATTGCAATTGGGTGCCAAACGGACAGGGATGTGCAAAAAGTAGGGCAGGCGCTGCTTTTCAAAATCACACCATACCAAGCAGCCATGTACTGCGGTACTATGCGGTTTGGTGGCTGCCGTCATCCCACGTATAGGGTGCCATTAACGATTAATGGCACCTGTGTGTGTCTAGGTAAAAACACGTTCCAGTGCAATTTGGGAAATGCACCCAGAAACAAGCCTTTCCTGCACCGGGTTCTGGTATGAAGGGGCCCTTAATGTTAAGTGCATGGGAAAAAAAATATAATGCGGTTGATTTACAAAAACTGGAGAGTTCAAAATCTGATGCAGCTGTGCATGGTAGCCAATCAGCTTCTAACTTCAGCTTGTTCAAAAAAGCTTTGACAATAAACCTGGAAGCTGATTGGTTGCTATGCAGAGCTACACCAGATTGTGCACACTCTAGTTTTAGTAAATCCAACCCCACATTTTCCAAAAATAATCCATGCACATCCACTATTTAATTGCCCTGTCATCTATTTTTTCATTCAGTTTCTTCTTGTGTTTTCTGTCTACCTCTAATCTTCTACACGAGTTTCCGAACCACTTCTTTTCCCTCTCGCTTCCATTTGTTTGGAATGAGCAGTGCATCTTAGTTGTGGTCCTGTGCACTGATCTATGCATCACTACAAATCCCATAGTCTATAGCCCCTAGTCCATCTATCGATAGAGAGTGGCTTCATTCCTATATACTGGGAGACCATGGAGAGTGAATGTAACCACCCTCTAACAAGATAACAGCAGAAAAAAAGGAATTTGGAGGAGGCTGAAAGTAATAGAATGGAAACCAGTTTAGTGTCACATTATTGCCCTATTGGGCATCCTTTTTTTTTTTTCTTTTTTTTTTTTTGAAGGCCATTGTGTATAAAACCTGGAACCCATATTAGCCCAGGTATAGGACAGAAGCCTAGACCAAGTGTAGGCATCCTCAGCACCCCATCTATGGTGAAGCTACAAATCCCATTAGACATTGCTAGACTCTGACAACCACAGGCATGAGTCCCAGAGGAAGGGTGCATGATGGGATTAGTAGTTTCAGTGCTGTTGAAATGCCAAGGATGCCTACCTCTGGGCTAGCCTATACTAAAACTACAGAAGAAAAGGGAAGAGAAGGTTCTGAGCTTCAGAAATGTATGGAGTGGTAAGAGTCTATCAGGTTTGACCAGCTTTGCTGAAGCTCTGACTAGGCCAGGCAGAGATCCTTTTGGGAACATGTCCTCCTTTCAGGATGTTTTATAGAAATTGATGTTCTTAAAATGATTTTATGATGTGGGATCAGCATTAAATTCTACTTGCAAGTTGTTGAAGTGCACTGTATATACATCTTTAACATCAATTAGAAATTGGCTGATTTTCCATTCTGATCAGTGATTTATGTCACATCTTAGCGTTTCCTTGGTGACGGTCTTGTGTCAGTCTGTGGTTTTTGGCTCATATGGGTTTTTAGCACTTTTTGCCTTTGAAGTTTTAAATGTTTTCAAGTATATTTGATTGAACTTCAAAGGGTTTGTAATCTCAGCTCGGCATTGTCAGGCAAGTCTGGTGGTTTAGATGATCATTATGCAGCTGTATAGGGGTACCCATAGACATGAGATGATTTTCACCGAATTGAATACAGTTGGATCGGGAAACAGTCTTATGGCTGTTTAGTGGTGAAGATAAAAATAACTTTGAAAATGCTTTGAAATATGCAGTTCCGCCACCTCCAGCACTGAATGTATGTAATGGCAAGGGGTGCTGGGGGGAGTCTATTGATGCTGGCTGCTAAGTGATCTATTGTTGCTGGAGGGGATCTATTTTTGTTTGAGTGTCTATTGTTGCTGGAGGGTTCTTTTGCTGCTGGTGATGGATCTAACATGGAGGAGGTTGTGCTGGGCATCATCCACTGGAGTATGATCCGGAGGAGGAAAAAAGTTCTGGACTGGGTCTTCCTGCATCTGTTGTTGCTAGGGGGTCTTATGCTTCTTGTGGGGGGGGGGTCATTTTGTTTCAGAGAGAGATCTACTATTGAGGGAAGGGTCTTCTGTTGCTGGCTGCTGGAGGGTTTATTGATGCAGAATGCAGGGAGATCTAACGTTGCTACCGGGGGTTGTTGGGGGGGGGGGGGGGGGCTCTATTGTTGGATGCCGGGGGATCTATTTTACAGATTTTCTTATCTTTAACAAATTCCATACAAATTACTTAGCGCAATAAAATACTTGGTTCTGTATTCTCTAAAAAGGGTGGTACTCGGAGCTGGCACCAAGGACAGTACTCAGAGGTGGGTAGGGGGTGGCACCAAGGACACAGTACTTAGAGGTGGGTAGGGGGGGGGGAGACAAAGACACAGTACTCAGAGGTGGGTAGGGGGTGGAGACAAGGACACAGTACTTAGAGGTGGGTAGGGGGTGGAGACAAGGACACAGTACTTAGAGGTGGGTAGGGGGTGGAGACAAGGACACAGTACTTAGAGGTGGGTAGGGGGTGGAGACAAGGACACAGTACTTAGAGGTGGGTAGGGGGTGGAGACAAGGACACAGTACTTAGAGGTGGGTAGGGGGTGGAGACAAGGAGGACATTCCTGCACCTATTCTCTGAGAAAAAAAAGTCTTTGGATACAGTACAGAGTAAGCATTGTCATCCTAGGACAAGAAGTGAGCCACTGGAAGGATCTCCTGTGAAAATAAAGGAAAGGAAAGCCTGATAAAAAAAACAAAAACACGCATCTGTCACTTCTTCTAGGGACCAGTAAGCTGCAATGTAATACATTTTTGTTTTTGCCATTACATTCACTTTGCAGAAACCTGTAAAAAAAACAAACAAAAAAACCTTCCTTTTAAGAACAGCCTATATTTATTCTACATTGTATGTCATTTTGCTGTTTATATATTAGGCTGAAGGAAACAAAAGTGACAGTTGGCATTATTTTGCAGTGGAATTATTGAACAGGAAATCAGCTATGTAAAATCTTGTTCCCCTCTGCACCAATGAATGTCATTTATAATATATCCAGTTATGTTTCTGTACATTCTGTGTGTTGTAATTTTTTTTTTATTTATGCTTATATATATATATTTTTTTTTAATCAAATAATCCACATTGGACTGGTCACACTGGTTGCATGCAAAAACTGTCCGTTTGCACACTTGGACTGCTTTCTGTCTCTTGTGTGCCAGCGGTGGGGGGACAGGGTCTTGTGTTGAACTTTGAGCCCCCTCCCCTATGCACACAGCAATAAAAACATTAAACCGACCTGAGATTCTAACCCTTCTCTATTCAAGACAAACAAACAACATTTCGCCTGTAGATACTTTAAAGTAGACCCAAACCTTCCTATCCTTTACGGCCAAAGAAGCTGCCATCTTAGCCTCTGATCTGCAACTGCCAGGGTGCTGCTCATGTGATCAGTTATGACTCCAGCCTTTTGGTGGTGTGACAGTTTGGTTGAGAACACAAGCATATGTGACAGTTGGCATTCCTGGCATGCCGAGATTGTAAATGTTTTTTTAAACTTTTAAATTGATGGGTTTAGTTCCACTTTAAAGTGGAACTATGGGCAAATTTAAAAACAAAATCAAATATATGACAGTCTTAGTGGCATTAACACAGCATTCTTCATTTTTCTCCTTTTAATACAGCTTTCAGATCTGGTGATCCAGCCAGTAACATCTGGTATTTTCAACGTCCTTTAACAGAACAAGCTGTCCAACTTATGTGACAGCTAGAGGTTGAGACAAACCATTTATCGCTGCCGTATAATTACAACATCAGCTTTTATTTATATATTTTAAGCCTTTATCTCAAAAGGAAAAACAACTGCTGTAACTGCTTAAAGTGGAATTAAACCCTCCTATTTTTTTTCTGTCAAGGAAGCTGCCATCTTAGCCTCTGTTTGATCTGCAGCTGCCATGATGCTGCATGTGTCATCAGTTATGACTCCAGCCTTTTGATGGTGTGACAGTTTGGCTGAGAACACAAGCATATGTGACCGTTGTATTCCCGGTACATGTCTGGAATGTAACTATTTTTTGAAACTGTTAAATTGATGGGTTTAGTTCTGCTTTAAAAAGTGTTCGCTGAAGATAGTCTTTCTTTTGTTAGTCACTTATGTAAAGTCCATTTATATTTACCAATCTGTCTGATACTACCTTCTCTAGACAAATCTGCTGTCCAAGGGTGGCTACAGAATGCAGGAGTGCGTGTATCCACCCTATGATCGGAAATGTGTTACTAGCCAGAACAACAGGTGAAAATAAAAGAAAACAAATGCATCCACCACATCTCAGGGCTGGTATGCTGCAATATAATACATTTTGTTTAGGGGTTCAGATACACTTTAAAGGATAACTCCACTTTCATGGGAAAAATGGCAAATAAAAAATAAAGCATATAGAATTGGCACAGAAGTCATTTTGTAATTGAATGTTACTCAATGCAATATGGCTACCTGGAGGCTTTCTTCACACAGAGGGAGTACAGAATGCCCCATAAAAATTTGTTTGTTTTTTTTTTGCTTGTGTGATTGGCTCACTGATTTTCCCAGACGTTTGCGCTAAGATACAAGTCAGGTTTTGGGCATTTTTTTTTTTGTCATTTTTTGATGATAATCCCAAAGGGAACTCACATCTAAAGGGATGCAGACCCTGCCACTTTCCTCATTAGAACTCTGCAAGTGCAGCACCTGATTGATCACGAACATCATTCCCATTTTTATATTCACTTTGCACATGTACACAAACCTCTATTTCTAGAATAACAAAAGGTATCTGCATCAAAGTATGTTAAAATCCCTGCAATGTAAATAAATCACCAAGAGGGGAATTTTTTTTGTTTTTTTCCTCAACAAAAGAGGAGCTACTCTTTATTTATTGTTCGCCCGTCATTGAATTCATGTCAGCACTAATTTCTAATGTTTATTTTCATCTATCAGATTTTTATTGCTATATGCTACCCTATTGGATAGATTTCCCCTTGAGGGTTCACAAAGAGCAGGTAAAGCCAATAGAAGTTCTAACTCTACATCACTTGATCAAAAACGAAAACATTTTTGCTAGAGTCCTACTTGGTAGCGAAAATAATAACCTTGCAGTGGGTGATGACTATTACAAAGTTTTGACACACAATAAAATGTGAGGTTCTATACAGTTAACAATAAAAGGATACAGTTATTATTTTTTTTTAAAAAATAAAAGGGTTGTATATGTATTTGTTTGGGAATAATAAATATATATATACAGTGTCAATAAAATATACATTAATGTGTGTATTTATATTCTTTTTTATTTATTTTTTATTTATTTTGGAACTGGAGAATAAATCCGATTTCATAGATGCTAGATGTTGTAGTCAGTATGGGGTTAAGTTCCCTGTGCTGCTTGTTGGGCAATATAAAATCTTTGGTACCTGGCTACATCCTTCATACCAGTCATAACTGTCCTCCTCTCTGACGTACTAACAAATGCCTGAGAGACGACAGCATTACATTACACCCAGTTGCTGCTGCGATAGATTTTCATTGTTCTTTTGTTTCGTGTTCCTATGAAAGACAATGGGAGACATTTAGGAAACTGAAGATTACTTGTGGGTATTGTCTCTGGTCAGAGGTACAGGTAGACTAGAAGCTGATATTTCAGATACCTTTTTATAAACTAAAGGTAGCCATACACCAGCAGAATTTCATGTTTGGAAAGTTAAATCGATTTTTCTAATGGTTGGTGATGTCAAATAGATGTTCATTTTCAGTGGTAGTGATGAGAAAATTCGAAGGGCAGGATTTTGGCAATTGAACAAAATTCTAATGGCAAATGTGGTTTTTGGCCAAAATTATGCATGTTGTAATGAAACTTGTTTTAAACCAGCCGCTCATGGATTGAAATCTTGATCCATGTATGGGCAGGAGGTTTGTACAGAAACTGATTTTCTGTACAGTTTCCTTCTCGCATTTTCCCTATTCTATCAGTACCGCTGGCTATATTGCGATGGTGGGCAAATCTCCCCACTTGAATGTCTGGATGGGGGAACTGAGTAATTTTTTTATTTTCTTTTAACCTGCTGGATGAATGAAAAAAATGACTCATGTATGGGCTGCCTAATATATCTGGGGTTCCATTCAAATAGGAGGTTTGGACAAAGTTTTCAAAGAGCTGTCAAGCAAAATTAGTTGACCCAATGACGGCAAGAAAGAATATTTTGACAAACCATTTTTGTATGTACGTTCAAACAAAAATCGAACTATATGGCCAGCTTTAAATGCTGCATAGAACACTAGCTTGGCCATACATCATGTCACATTCTACCGTTTTACATTTCTTTTAACCCTGATCTAAATAAAAACAGGATACTGCTTAAAGTGGTTCTAAAGGCTTTTTACCTTCATGAATTCTATGCATAAAAGTCAAAAACCTTCTGTGTGCAGCGGCACCCCCACAGCTCACCCTAATCCTTACCCGAGCCCCCTCCGATCCAGCGATGCTCTCGACAGCCTCTTCTGTCTGGGAACTCTTCCTCCTCACTGGCTGAGACCGCTCCTGCTGCTCTCAGTCTCAGCCAGTGAGCAGAGAGTGGGGGGCAGGGCTGAGCTGTGGCTTATGGACACATAGAGCAGTGGCTCGGGGACATACACATAGCAGTGACCCCAAGGCAAACGAATTTCCCTGGGGGCACTGTTTGAGGGGGAGGAGCCAGGAGCGTCGGTGGGAACCCAAAAAGAAAAGGATTGGGATGCTCTATGCAAAACCACTGCACAGAGCAGGTAAGTATAGACATGTTTGTTGTTTAACAAAAAATGAAGCCTTAGTGTCACTTTAAGAATCAAGTAGCTGTTGATATCACCATAGAAGTCTGAATTTTTTTTCCTCTACTTTCTTGACATTGGGAAGGCAGCTGAAAAGTAGATTGGCAGGTCTCTGGATTTGTCTGCTGTAGTAGATACTGTATGTATGTGCTCTAATTCACCACTCTACTTGACTGACAGCTCAGAGCAGGGCCAGCACCCAATGTACTGTAGGAGCTTGGTTCAGGTCTATTTCTGTACTGGTTTCTGCCAGTATTTAGTAGGAAGTGGACACCAGGAAAAAATCGGTGCTTTAGATTTGTGCTACTTAAGGCCCTGTTCACACTTGAGGGACCCTCCTAATACTTTGTGTGTTTTTTTTTGTGTGTTTTTTTTTTTTTAAAGCGGGATTTTGGAGCAGCACCGTTAATTTGAATGGGACTTCCTCCACTCCAAAAAAACCCACTAAAGTTCATTAACAAGTTTTGGACATGAGCGAAGCGCGTTTGTGCACGTTTTGTCATGCGGCAAAATGTGTAACTGCTACCTGCATTTGGGGTGCCATTAAGAAATAAGGGCAGAGCAAGCATGTTCAGCGTTCATAGAAATGCAGGCAATAAATGCTCATTTTTGCTATGCCCAGGTTTGAACTTGGCCTGACAGAAGTCGTTGAAGTGATGACATGAGTTTTTTTAGTTCAATAACATATCGGTTATTTACCTGCTTTCCAAGCATATGCCCTGAATGCATATGACTTTACACATGAATACCATTCGGCACAGTGTCCAGCCACCATGTATTCCAGCCTGCCATTGATTTTGGGCATTGATCTCTGCCTCCCGTCAAAATGCTGGGATTTGACCCAAAGAGGCCCAAACCAAACCACCCATGTGCAGCCCAAGTGTGTTTATAATACTTCAGCCAACACTCAGATGAGTTCCCAATGTTTCCTGTTGCAGGTATATAGTATGTGAGATGGTAAAAGGCATTATTAGAACAAGTTTTGTATTGAAATAAAACACATGAGCACCGTGGAGTTTTATGGGTGGTTACGGTCTATCAAGTATTGGTCTGTAGGCCAGGGAATGTACAAGTGCCTGTTTATTGATTACAGCTACTTACACATTCTCTGACCTACACAGTGAGCTTGTATCCACACCGGAGTACAGAGATGTACTTGTATCCTGAGTGCCGGGACTCTGAAAATCCTCCTCATACAGAGAACTTGGAAATGGTAAAGGAGAAGCTATGAAATATTTTCATTAGTATTCATAATTACCTTTCCAAAGCCTCTCAGAATGAAAGTGGTCTCACAACACAGTCAGTTGATTCATTAGAATGAGTGTGTGCCACCTGTAATGAAGTTGTATGTCCTGTTTCAAGTCAACCTGTGCTTTGCTCATATAGGGCAACACAACAGGTTCGGTATAATGGCTGGCCTACTGGCTGTGTACACTTACCTTCCTATCTCTTCCCTACCTGCTGTTCCATTTGCTGGGTGCAAAGCGAGGTAAGCTTGCCATAGATTTCTATGTTGTGCCCCTAAACCTCATGGATGGCTGAATATCCCTTACCAGCTATTGTATTTTGACAACCAGGACCCACAGCTGTCAGAATTTTCAAACAGTGTGTGCTCCTGATTGGATAGTGGCAAAGTTTGGCTAAGAATTTTCTATCCAGCTCCTTCAACAAAAAATAACTTTGATTGAAAAATTGACTTTTCTCGAGCCATCGTGATGCAAATAGGGTCCCTCATTGAAAAAAATTAAGCCAAATCACCAGGAGCCAGCCAAAATGAGATCCTTGTATGGGCAGCTCTAGGCTACCCATGCTGTTTTAGACTTCTCTTGTTTAACCCATGGTTGCAATGAGAGAAAATAGATTCCCCCATCCACGCTAAACAGCATTCTAGAAACATCTCCCCTGCCTGCTATTGTATTCTGTGAGCTACAGCGTCTGTGGCCAGGGCCGTGGATAAGGAGGTACCACCAGTCCTCCTGTATAGGGCCCAGGCGCTGGGTGAATCGGATGTGGGCAGGGAGGATGATCGGCACAGCGGGGCTGCTGGCCAGGCCCTCCTATATGCCCCCTACTTTGCTGATGGCTTCCCTCCTCTGCTTTCCACTGGCAGCTGCAATCACACAATACCATCGTTCAGTATGGAGAGGTGGGGGAAGGGCCCAGTAAGTATGTCAGTTATCAGCCCCTTTTCCTGAATGAGCACAATGAGTGATCGGTGCCGATCACTCACTATGTTCATTCTGTACTGAAGCATGCTGTGTCAGGTTGGCTGTATGGGGCTTTGTGGTTTCTAACAGCAGCCTGTGGCTGTCTGAACACCTGAACAGGGAATGCATTGGATGGGATGCAGTCACTGTTTGGTTGGTAATTTTCAACCTGTCTTTGTGCTTTTATTCATTGAATTTTACCCAATGTGACGAAAATTGCTGTATTTCAAGCCATGTATGCCTAAATTTTTACCATGTAGAAACTGCCAAGTTATGAACTTGAGTATATGACTCCTGTGGACTGAAACGTGTTAGTAATCTTGTATGCTGGTTTGTACACCCCTTTTATTATTATTATTATTATTATTATTATTATTATTATTATAAAACAGGATTTATTTAGAACCGACAGTTATCGCAGTGCTTTACAAAATATAGAAGACAATAAAGATGTCTGTTTTCTGTGGAGTCACCAAGTTGCTGGCTCTTCCATCTACCTGTTTGTTGGCTGTGGCTTGTGGAGGTGGGGAGCCGGGCACGTGGGAGATTCCTCCAGATAAGAGTGGGGAGGAAGGAGAGCTACCTTTTTGCTTTTGCTTTTCCATTTCCTTCCATGAACTTTCCAGGTCTAAGGAATAGCAGCCACCAGTATTGTTATATGGGAGCAAGGGAAGAGGGCCAAATGCTCCCCATGTCTGGAAGTACCAGGTATTGCTCCTTGAGACCAAACAGTATGGCTTGTAGCGCAGGAAACTTGTATATATTTGCTGGTGGGGACAGCATTAAAATTATTCTTAAGATTCTTTAACCCAAAGGACATGATTACTTTAAAGGCCAGGGAGCAGTGCAATCCTGTAGGTCCCCTGTAGTCAAACCCTTTTATGCTGGCCATAGACGGGTCGTTTATCGGCCGAATTTCCGTCCACGCGAAAAATTGGCCGATAATCACGCCGTTAGTGGGGCCAGCCTGTCGGCCGTTTTTCGCGGATCTCCTCATTTATTTTTATCGGTCATGCTTGAAAATCCATGAAAAACTGCCTTTTTTCGCAGACATGGGTGGCATCATCGGCAACGGGGCCGACCGATTTTTAATTTATCGGCCTGTCTATGGCCTGCCTTAGGCTCTATAAACGATCAGGATGTCTTTGGCCTACTAGATCCTACTCTATCCACTGCCGATTTCATTGTTACTTGATATAAGCGTAGTGATAAAGTGGCCTGCAATGCACATAACTATGTGTGATTTCAGGATTCGGTATTGCCTGCCTAGGCGGCTCTCCGTGGCAGTAACAAATGTTCAGTGGGCAGATCAATAGAGAATATCCACCTGCTGCTTACACCTGATGAAGGGGCAGCCTTGTATTCTCAATGTGGTCAGATAACAATTGTGTAGGACATCACAATTGCATTATGTGATTATGTACAACACAATAGTAACGTGTCTGAACTGAAACAAATCATGAACGTGAATCGTGTGCAAGGAAAGAATATTGCTTTCACCTTGAAATTCAGTGTGGTGCATGGAAATACGGGCTCCGTTTTGCCTTGGTAGTCATGCTTTTAGCACAGTGTAACCTTGATCCATGTTAAATACATGTGTATTCGGGAGAGGAATGTTACTTGGGAACAATATATGGAGCAGAAATAAACGAAATCTATATTGTTATCTGAACAGATATGGGGTTTTGTTGATTTCCAGAACAGAACCATTGAGTCTTGCAGATCAGCAGCCTCTTATCAAGGTTTTTCTATGCTACTGCCTTATCTTTGTGATAGGAGAACACCATGTTCTTTGTGAATGAGAGGAGGGTAAACCATTTCTAGGTTACCAAAGCATTTGGGGCACCCTAAGGATAAGGTAATTATGAAAGACATTTTTCTCTGCGTATAGTTTGATTGCTGGTGCTCGTTATCACTTGCAGAGATGTTAAAAAGCCTTGCAAAACTGTTTGTATGTGATAAATAAGCCTTTTAGTGGGAAAAGCTTAGAACATCTCTCCCGAGTTCACATTTGGGAGATTTTACTATATGTCTTGTCAACTGGACAATAGGTGGGGGAAAATCTCAATCAAGGCACAGCAATAAAAAGCTGATGGGGATCTAAAGCAGTCCATAAATTGAACAAAAAACAATTTATAATCAGCAGTTTGAATGAAAAAATGCTGCTTTCCCCAATCCACATATTCAAGGTGGATGGAGGAATGACTATCGCTGAGCTACAGTGTTCTGATGGCGGGGAGCGTTTCTTGCCGTCCGAACACAATGATCAGCTTGCCGGCTGTAGCCAGTGGCACTGATCATTCAGGGGAAAAAACTGACCGTTCTACATCGACTCCTGTACAACCAGGGTGCCCATACATGGATTACAATTCCCTGGTTCCAGCTGATCCAGCCAAATTTCAGTCCTTTTATGGCCGGCATAAGCCTTCCTCTACTCTACTAAACAATAATGCTTTATTGATGTCTTTGGTGTTTTCAGCTTCCCCACCCTCTCACTTTCTATCCTAGGAACACGTTGTCCATAAAGGGGTCAAATAGAACAGATTTACTTATTAAAGTACATATTACTTTGTACCTAATAAATTAGTAAAAAAAATTGTGTACTAATGATAAAAATGGAGCAGGCTGGCCAAATAATAATAATAAATGCTTGTTCTATTTTTTGAACTGAAGAAACGTTCTTTCAGTATTTCTATGTGGAGACTCGGCTAAAAAGCCCTGGTACTGAAGTCCAAGCATCTCCTCCTTTGTCCTAGTCAGTGAGAGATCTGACAGACTACAGCCTAACAGAACAAAGCTTTTGTATTGGAGGTCATGACTATTTTTTTTTTTGTATAGCTTAAGTCCCCGGCGATTTAAAATTGCGCAATTTGTGTGTGATTTCTGAAGACTTTATTGTGACTCGTGAAGATTTTCAATAATTTCTTGCAATTTGCATTGCAATTTCCTTTATATTCTACGTATGTGAAATCGCAATAAACTGCAGAAAAGGTAATGCAAGAACTACTTTGGAAATCGCGCTGCAGCAAATCGCACACTAAGACACTGACATTCACATTCATTAGATGCAATTTCAGGTGCAATTTCAATTCACAAATCGCACCTTTATGACCAGGACCTTAGCTGATTTCTGAGACCGAGAAATAACATGTGACCATCGTTTTTCTCATGGAAACTGGAATGTGCTGTTAAAAAAACTTTTGTGATTAACTAGGAATACAGAAGGATTGCAATGCATTGGGTATTGCTCTTAGTGAACAAGTATTTGAATGCATATCAATTCAATGATCTCTGACTATATAGCATTTTTGCAGTAGGCATAGCATACATGTTCTGTAAAATTGTGAAAGTTTGCAGATGTTGAATATATGGGAAGACAGAAGAACAATTTGGCCCACCATACGCAATCCACTATAGCGGGGTTTCTCAACCAAGGTTCAATGCAACCCAAGGGTTCCTGTAGAGGTTGCTAAGGGTTCCTTGAGCAATGAGCAAATTCTGTTTCTCAGATAAGTTCCCACTGACACCATTGATCGTTTTAGTTATCTCTAAGGGGGTAATTCTTCCCATTGACCACAAGGGTAAGGAGCATTCTTCCCACTGACCATCACACTAATGTATGATGAGTTGTAGATATAGTATTTTTAGCAGGGGTTCCCTGAGACTGGAATGTTATTTCAAAGGTCCCTCTTAGTTGAACAGATTGAGAGGCTGAACTATAGATTGATCAAAATGTAATAATATGATGGCCTACCTAAACTAACCAACTTGTATCCAATCAAGTAGGTTTTTCCGAAGTACTTGTTGGATGTATTGTGTTTTGATGAGCTTTTGATGTGACCATTGGGAAGATGTACTATATGTGGAAGGCACTACAGTCCTACAGTAGAAACCGTTATGATGACAAAAGGGTTTTTGTTAACATTTGGCTTTTTCAAATTTCTACTACTATACTTGGTACTATACTCTCACAGAAATGGTTGTTTTGGCCAAATGTGACTCTAGTCTTTTGTAGGACTGAGTTTCTAGCAGTGGCACCTATAGGCACACAACCATTTGGGATCTAAGCAAACCCTTTGTTAGACTTTTACACAGAACATATTCTCGGGTACTAGCCTGGCTTATAATATTGTGACAATGTATAAATAAACTTATGAGAAAACTGTATTCCTAGTGATAGGAAAAAACAATGTCTGGCACAATAATTGTACTGGGAAAATCAATCTCTACCCTTGCTGCCTATAGGCAAATGCCTTTTCTGCCTAATAGAATATCTTGCTCTGGTTGTTTGAATTCTCCACACTTTCCTCATATTGGGGTCTTACTCCTTTGCATGCTATATCATGTGACATAAGTGAAAAATTCATTAACTAGAGACCCCTGTAATGGTCCTAGTGGGTGGGCAAGCCTTTAGAACGTGTGTACCACCTCCCCCCACAAAATAGAAAGTGGCTCATCCTCATTTTGAAATATAAATTTTCAGCAAATTGACCTTTGGAAATAAAGTTTTATTTATTTCCCATAGTGAACAATCATAATTCTCAGTTAACCGTTCCATAAGTTTAGTGCTAAATGTGTGTTTGCTATTGGCAACTGCTCATTTTTTATTTCCATTTTTTTTCTCCAGTTTTCATGAAGCAGTCCTAGTACTGTAAGTGTTAAATCTGATAATGAACATAAATCACATACTAGAGCAATTAAATACTGTAGCACATGGCAGAAAATTAAAACATCATTCCAATATTAACTTTTTGTGTAACTGTGGTACAATATTTAAAGTTCATAATATGCAAACATTTACATTTCAAGGACAAACGATGAGCTTATCTATATATACTGTCTTGAAAAAATATTCAAAACAACCAGTTGCCTTGTTTTACTAAATCACAAACCCAGCACATATACGGTATATATATATATATATATATATATATATATATATATATATATATACCACATTTATTTATTTAATAGAAAACTATTAGATTTAAATGGAATATGCTGCTGGCAAAATTGTTGAATGTCAACTCTGATATTTTGTTAAAGCACATTTTTCCACAGTAACACCTTTCTATTGGTTGTAAGAATGTATTATTAGCTGTGTAGATTGTTCAGCAGTGTCGTTGGCCCATTCTGGAAGACTTACTCCAAGTTGTTTCTATTAGTTGTCTGACACTGACCAACTGCAACTGGCCAATGCTCTCACACATTCTTACATGGATCAAGAAATGGGGTTTGACAGGGTCATTGAAGGACACTTTCCTTTTTGTTCTTGAACCACTTGAGTCAGGTCTTGTCTGACTGGTATTCTGGGGAAAGATGGACATTTTAGATTTGGCTGTTTAGCAGACTGAAACATGTTCCCTTGAAATAATTCCCTATACTTTGCTATATTCAGTTTTAACCAGGTATCCACTTTCTGCTGAAGACAAGTAGAAAAACTGCAACATGTTTCATTGGAGGTATAGAACTTTGGAGCTGTGGGTAGCAACATGCATTACTTTGAACTTTGGTGGAAATGTTCTGGATGGTCTTTTAACACCAACAAATCTTTTTTTTCTTATTTTGTAAAATCTGGGTCATGCATATTGGCAAGCACTTAACATGGTTCTTTTTGAGTAATGGCTACTTTTGCACCAAAGCCCTTGTTACTTATGATATCATTACACCCACTACTGAACTGTATCTCCTTTAAAATGGTTCTTGGCCTATTTGTTTCTTTTCCCAACTAGCTTTGGGGTGGTTTGATATAACTTCTACTTTCTGTTAACTGAATCGGCAGTGCCTGCTGGAACATTCAGTCACTTGGATATCTTCTAACTTTTTCAGAATCTATGTAATGTATCAAAGGTTCCTCAGTACATTTTGAATACCTATGACTTTTTGAATTACTCTTTGCCTTGTCTTTTTTTTCCCAAGTTTTAAAACTGAATAATGATTTTTATCCTGTGAGGTTTTGATCAGTAAATGTGTCCGCTATTTTAATGTATCTTTGACTTACTATAAGGCTTGAGTAGATGGGCAAATACAGCATTCTTTCAGGTGTGTTTACCCTGCTTCTGTGATAAGATGTTTTTGAGATCTTTCTATGATGGTTCATTGGTGCTTCTGACCTCCTTCTGACTTGCTTGTGACCTAAGCTGCTTCATGCTGGTTTTGTATGCCTATTGGCTTGTACTGGGAGAAACTCCGTTTTGGCATAAACAAACACAAGCTCTAAAGTAGTTGCGCCTATGACAGACAACGCATTTTCATCTGTATACACTTAGAACGCCCTAAGGACTGCCTATCTTTAAGTGGACAATAACACTGAAGGCTTTGGAAGACAAAGAACATTTTACCGAAACAAGTTAAAGAATTTTTAAAAATGACATTTTTAAAATGTTTTTCTTGCATAAAGCTATATAACAATTTTTAAATTCAGGTTAGTCAAGGATAATCTACACAGTCAAGCATTAAATATATAAAGTAGACTGAAGAAGCAGTATTCATGATGCCTATTTTTATGATTTAAGGTCTTTAAAAAAGGGGAGGACCCCGAAACATGTATGCCTGCCCACTTTCTCCTTTGCATTGGTTGCTGTCTTGAGTGTTAGAGGGAGGCCGGTACAGATGCCATTTGTGGTCTCATTCTAGCAGTCCCGGCTCACCATCATCCCTCTCTTGGTCTGTGTTGCTATTGATCACCACCCTCTACCTTGGTGCTGCTCTCCATTTTCCCAAATGTAAGTCTGGATATTTTGTGTACAATAAATTGTGAGATTTTTTACTGACCCAGTGCCTTGGCACCTTTTGTTTTATTTACATGGTTTAGAAAACTAAAAACATATATAAGATCAGCCTAAAAAAAATTATCAAATTCAGTGTCTATTGGCCACATTAGCCAGTAAGAGGTCTTCCCCTTAACTGCCTTGTAAGATTGATACTTATTCAAGTAACTTTGTCTCATAAGGTTACAATAAACCACACTACTGCACTGCAAGCTGGGCTTTGTGTATATTTACAGCTTTTCTCCATTTTGTTACTATTAACATCCTCATCGGCTTGGCCTTTAAAGAAGGTCATGTTGCCCTACCTCAGGAGCCCAAGAGTAGTCAGTCTCTCCTCTCCTAGTCATAGTTCTGGTTGCCAGTGCACACAGAAGTGGAAGTTCAAACATGAAGTGGTTAAAACTTCCCATTTTTAAAAGCTATTTATATGTACTGTAACAACGAACACTGGAAAAATCAGTCTTAGCTTTGAAAAAGCCCTGTTTTCAAAAGAACATTATTCACTTTAAAAATAACCATGAGTCATGGAATTTCTTTTTGCACCTCTTCAGAATTGTACTCCATTGTTTCATGCCCAATAATTTAAATTAGTTTAAAAAAATACTCCCTAGTAGGAAGCAGTCCCTGAATGCATCTTTTATTCAGTCAATCTAAAAATGTTTAGTAGGTTTAAAGGAGAGAATATTGGTATAGACGTTTTGGGATACAATATAAAATAATAGCTCTAACCACATATAAAATCATCCTTAGCTCTGTTGGAACAAAGGTACTACTTGTGGTGTTGCTGAAACAGGATTGAGAATTTTTCGTATGGAAGGTGTACAATGAAAACTGCTTTCTGTCAGAAGGTTAGTTTTCTTTGGCCTAGAAGGCAACCTAATCTGAACCACTCAAGGCATACATGCCAACTTTCTGAGATGGGAATGAGGGATGCTTGTTAGCACATAGTGTGGGGGCAAAAGCCACACCTGCTGCTATGCCCCCTGTTGTGCGGACCATGAAGATTTATTAAGCAAAAATGATTGGTTATTAGAGGTTTACACGTCTGCCTAAAAAGAGGGAAACTGAGGAGGTAATAGGGATAGAGGAATTTTAATCCAAAAGAGGTACAGCCCTTTCAAATGAAGGACAGTTGTGCGGTATGGTCAAGGTACCGTGGAAGGAGATTGAGAAAAAGTGTAATACCAGTCAACCATGATTGGCTCAGTTGTTGATTCTGCTTGACAATCCAGGGTTTGAGTTGATTCCTTCTTCACAAATGCTGTAGTACAGTCTGTAAATTGATTTATTTGTATGACCCAGTGAAATTGGCTATATAGTTTGTATATAGTGAAAAAGCAGTTTTTTGAGAGAGGCATTGTAAAGACCTCAGGATAAGCCTAACAGTGGTTTAGTAAATTGGAAGTACATTCAAAATGCATGTTCATATATGTTATTTAATTATGAGCGTGTTCACATAGGTTGCAGTAAAAATATGCCAGCAAAGAAAAAAGTGAATTCTTATTATACAGGATTTATCAAGTGCCAACAGTCACAGTGGCTTCTTCTTAAAACTTAAGGTATCTGCATGCTTGACTCTCATCACAACTCTAAACATTAAGGGGTTCAGTGCTCATTTTAGGATAGTCAGTCACAAAACTCCTTTTTTTTAATACCTCCGAGCCAACTGTGCACCAAGAACTGCTTGTTTACATCCCAGATACAACCTAATGTTATAGAATCTCAGGCTTCTAGGCCATCATCCCAGTTCACGAACACCATGGCTTCTAAGAAGTAGAACCTGGGTAGTGAAGAGACTGCATAACCAGCCTTAGAAACAAGAGCACAAGCTGTTGTTTTCCCCTTTTCCCTCCTTGCCAGACCTCCCCCGTACATTACAATAGCAGTTTGTTGTACAGTATATACACACGTTGGGTGGTTCATTTTACGGTGTTTATGGTACATGCCTTTATTATTTTATTTATCACAGAGCACCATAAGATTTGATAGTTGGACTGAGATTTCTAAAGTCGATTACAAAAAATGTTGAAACACATACTTAATGTACATAATTTCTCTTTCTACAGATGTATATTTCTCAACATATTCATCCCTGTTTGGCTGTCCTGTTGAAATCAAGACATATTCTATACTTGCCAACTAAGTGTGTAGTGGGTCCCTACCTGTAGACTGACTTCTATACTAGCAGTTTATATACATTTTTGTTCTCGGCATATTCACAATGAAGTAAGAAAACATCATTGCCAGTTTGGCCTCAAGCAAGTACAGATATTTTTCTTCTGCATTCCTGATGGATTATGTGAAGTTATGGAAATTAGGCAGAGGGTGAATCAAGGCCTTAGAGTCCTGTACCACATTGCTACATGCCGTGTTTTCTTATTCCGGAGAACGCTTTCAGGAATGTAGCACTAATGTCATGTTCTGGGGGGAGAAATTCCACTTGGCTCTCAGAACGTAGCAAAACATCAAAAAACAGCATGCCAGCTATCAATTGGAAGCAGTGTCACCGATGCTTAATATAAACAGGCACGTAATTTTCAAAGCAATGACCAATTAAGTAGTGCTAAAATGCCTCTACAAATAACTGGTCCTCAGACACTTCACTTTATAGCAAATGCTTTGGGAATGATTTACTAATGGAGTAGAGGCTGTTCACTTAGCTCTTCACTTTGCAAAGTGAATCTTTCCTTAGCTGAGTAAACAAGGTGAGGGTGTGTTCATTTTAAATACCCAACCATGTGAGTATATATAGTGTATATGTGAGTGTAATAAAATAAACAGGATTTTGTTTTCTAGCACATGATGATTGAAGTGAACACAACTGTGCCTTATTTACTAAACTTGTTCACTAAATATTATACAGAATTTATATAGTGCCAACAGTTTGCTCAGCGCTGTACATTATAATGGGAGACAGCACAGTAACAATACACGAGGGGTTCGAGGGCCCTGCTCCTTGGAGCTTACAATCTAGGAGGGAGGGGATAGTGGTTCAGGAGGAAATAACTGTGAGGGATGGAGTGGTAGGAAGAGTGGAGGAGATCAGCAATTAGGTGAGGGCGGGGTAGGCTTCCCTGAAGAGATGGGTTTTCAGGGTGTGCCTAAAGGTGAGGAGGGTAGGTGACAGTCTGATGGATTGGGGTAGTGAGTTCCAGAGGATGGGGGAAGCCCTGGAGAAGTCCTGGAGACGGGCATGGGAGGAGGAGACCAGGTAACTAGAGAGTAGCAGGTCTTGTGAGGAGCGGAGAGTGCATTTTGGGTGGTAGATGGATATCAGGTCGGTGATGTAGTTTGGGGCAGTGTTATAAACAGCTTTGTACGTCAATGTTAGTAATTTGCTAAGTGAACAGTCTTTATTCTTTAGAAGACCCGCAGTGGGGCCAATCCAAGAACAACTTCCCATCAAATAATTGGATGCATGTGCTTTAGCTCACTTCACTTGATTTTTTTTTTTTGTAGTTTTTGGGTAGAGTAGGGAATTGTTTTAACCACTGTGATAGGAGATCCCCTCTCAGATGTCCCCCCTGGAAGATTTCCCCTTTTATTCCTATTCTGGTAACAAATGTAAAATGTTGGATTTCTCATCACTTTGTCATTGTGACAATGGTCTTCAAGACAAATAAAGAGGGGAAATCTTCTCAGTTGGGATAAAGATGGCAATAAAATCCTGACTGGTTGTTAAACTTTGCGACAAATCCAAAACTAGATTCAATTTTACTTTATAAATACAGATAGGAAGACTACTGGCAATGCCCTCCAAGACGTATGCAAAGAGCATCTCCAGATTTAGCAAGGACTTCTGGGGAAATGCCTTTTCTATGCGGCAGGCCTGAAAGTAAATTCCCCATATCCTACCAGGTGCTTAGTTTTACATGAGGTTTGCTGAACTAGAACATCTAACAATTGACTGTGCCATCACAGCCTACAGCCTGAGCTGTAATATTGTGTTGTGTGTGTATATATCTTAATTGGCAAAAGATCTTTTGGGGCATGCAATACTCTTTGCTATTATTTTCCCAAAACTATTTCATTTTCTACGCACTTCAAAAATACTAAATGTGGAAAGATACAATTTTTTTTGGTTCGGAGGTCAAATATCAATTGAGTGGGGCATTCTGTAAAGGGCTATCAAAAAAATGGTGCAAAATAATGGGCTGTACAAATGGTGTTTAACTATAAAGTTTTTGTGCGTTTGCTGGTTTTCACCAGATGTGTGTGGCATCTTTTTTTAAATGCCCCTAAATGTCCAGGGGTTTGTTCACCAAGGACAATTGGTGAGGTTTTTATACGACATTTTATAAAAATGCCCCAAATATTTTGCAGTATTGAAGATTAGAAGTGAGGTCACTCTGTTGCCCCAGAAAGATAATGGGAAAACATGTCTGCATTTAAAGTTCTTCTGCAGTCTTCTGTATGGAAGGCTAAACAGGTCTTAAATCCAGTTGCAATGCGATGAAGGGGGCCTCAAAAAAAAATAAATAAATAAATTACCTCCCTTGTGCCAACCAAATCCTACTTCATTTGTGTGTCATTCGCTCCCCCCTCCCAGACACTGCAGCTCACAGTGGGTAGGGCTCAGCAGCACAATTATTTCTGCCAATCCAAAAAGCAGTCGGCAGGGCTAGGAGTGCCCAACTGATCAGCTATAGGCCTGTGCATTAGTAGTGACCATGCCGACAGCCACGCCCCCGCAACATTTTTTTTTTTATACAGTAGTAGGCACAGCATATGTGAGGAACAACACTGCCTTGAATTACGGGAGCAGTGCAGCATGGTTGTTCCTCTATTTCAGGAAGCTGTGTTGGGTGGACCTCATTGGCAGGATCAACAGGTGTTTGTGAGACTTTTTGGAGGGTGTAAGGGGAAACCATTAGTGGAGATGCATGTACAGGTATATGCGCAACTCCTTTTTTTTTTTTCTTTTTTTTTTTTATGGGAGACCCTAGTTCTACTTTTAAATGGTTGAAAACCTCAGGCATGAAATTAGAACAAAGCACATCCCTCTATAGAGTGTAAATGTTTGAATGCAGGACACTAAGTGTGGATTCACACTTAGCTGTGAAAACAGAGCTTCAATTTGCACCACAAGTGTCATTTCTGACTGCTGCTTTGTTCCTCTGTTGTCAGCTTCTGATGAGTTTTCCTGACATGGAGAGAAAAATGGCGACGGGAGGGCACAGCCTGTGATTGACAACCTCAGCTCTCTTCCTGCATGCTATGTGAATGGGGAGTTTCCCTACCCTCCAATCAGCTCTCAGAGCTCTCCTCACTAATGTAATGTCAGCTCCCCGCCCCCTGCTTTTCAGAGCTGATAGATCATGTGTAAATTCTGCACTTTGAATGTAGGGGAAAGATGGCTGTCAACAAAAGGGTACAATTTATATAGGAGGATTTGTGTCATCTCTGTGTATCACCCAGGGCCAGTCACTTCACTGGGTATTAGTAAGGGTTTACGACCACTTTATTAAAAAAAAAAAAAAAAATTGTCAAAGGGTAATCCATGCTTATGCAGACAAAAATTGACAATATGAAAAATTACTTTGGGAAGATTTTATGTATTTATAAACATAGCCAAACACAAGATTATCATTTGTATTTATATAGCATCCATACAGAACTTAACATATATTGTACATTCACATCAGTCCCTTCCCTCAAGGAATTTACAATCTAACATGCAAACTCCATGCAGATAGTGTCCGGTCTGTGACATTGAGTTTTTGCATTTTATCTGCCATTTTTAACATGAGTGTGAAGTTGAGCTCTGCGATACTTGTTGATTAGGTGACACATTAATATCTGCCGGCAGCTGCTCGGTATTCTTTTCTGTCCTGTTAATCCTATTCATTAAGTGTTTATTTTCTCTTGCATCCCTTATGTAGTTGAACAGTAGTTAAACAATTACAGATTGGTGGTGTAGTCCCATATGTGAAATGCCGTGTAATAAATTCAGGTGTCTGAGGAGTTCCTGGTAAAAGCACAAGACGCTGAATTCTCTCCCCGGGGAAGGATGAGCTCAGCAGTGGAATCTGTCCTTAGTAATTTGCTGCATGCGTGTTGAAATGAGACCAAAGATAACAAGTGGGCCGCTGGCTATTCCCAGAGAGGATTGGCAAGGCTGGGTAATATTATTGCGCTTTCCTCCTCGCTTTCGCAAAGCGCGCACAAGGCTTGTTATGTTGCAATAGGTTGGTATAAGGAGCCTTTTCTTTCAGGTAAAACCTCACACAGTGTTTTTGTGTTCTGGTAGTGTTCCACCTATGTAAGCATGTTGTAATGTGGGTGTTGTATTTGTTTGTCTTCAGCTGTCTTGTTAGTTGATGTTCTCATGGAAGTTCAGATTCTCTGCTTAAAGGGGACGTTTCAGGAGGCGACGGGGACATCGCTAAACCCAAACGCTGCCATGTTCAGATTCTGTGCTGAAAGGGGACACTCCAAGGTGATGGTGACATCGCTAAATCCAAAAATTGTAATGTTCAGGGAAAGAAAAGCAAGATCAGTGTACACATTGATTAAGGACATACATAGAACACTACATGAACATCTGTTTCTATGTAGTTGCAGTGAACAGAAATGGGAACTGTAGTCTTGTTAGTGTTACTGATTCCCAGACCCTGCATTCACTATATCTGGTATCTCACAGTACACACAACATGAGTGCAATTATTTTAGTAAATATAATCTGTTAAATACCTTTTCTCATCAGCAGTTAGAGCAGTCTTGTGACTTCTATCAGTGTCCAGCAGAGCACTGGTTAAAGCTTGTAGGAGGAATTTTCTTTTTGCTCTAAGAGGATGCAAAACCCTTAACCCCCTCTCTGGACAGCGCTGATTGGCCCTGTGCTGATCACATGCACTCTCCCAAGAAAAAAAAACCTCTCTAGCAATACACACCAAACTGAGCATGTGCAGAGTGTCTCCACACATGTATCTTATCAGGAGGTATGAGGGTGACACTCTAAGAAGGGGAGGATCAGAGAAGTCAGGATCAAAGCTCATTTTTATACAATGCAGAGGATTAACCCCTTAAGTGAGTATAACAAGCATGCTTTACTGCATATTCAGGCTGATTTTACTGTTGTGGGTTTAGTAACACTTTAAAGTAGAACTATAGGCAAAACGTTTTTCATTTTGGATAGAGCAAAGGAGGGTATAACCCCTATCAGTGATTTTGTTTGTGTCCCATAGGGAGATTTTACCTTCACTTCCTATATTATTGCCAAAACAGGAGGAGAGGAAATTCCTGCAAATTAAAGCTGAGCTCCACCCAAAAGGGGACCTTTTTTGTGGGAGCCTGGAACTCCTCTTTAAGGGAATACCTTGGTGGGGGGGCCCACAAGGTCACCAGAACTTGTCTCCCGTTTCAATGATAAAGATAAGCAGGACAAATATGCAGGGTGAATCTCCTGCACAGGGACAGAGTTAGCAGTAAACACCTGACATGTTCTAATCCCTCTCCACTCTATCCAAAACTACATATGCTTTAAATGTTCCTGGATTTGTCTTCATATTAGACTCCTGTAAATCCCCTTTATAGAGAAGAACACACTGGGTGAAGGAAAGGCCTAGCAGCCACTTAGGTGTGTTGTTTGGAGATATGACAGTCAGGGCAGCGCTAGGAGATGGGAGCGCTGCTCCCCCCCATCATCTCATACACGTCCTCCCCTTTGTTCTACCTCCAGCCAGTCCACCACTATTCACAATCCGCACAAGAAGAACCGCAGAGACGGCGAGCATACTCTACTGCAGACCTGGAGCTGAGCAATGTTGGGGAGGCAGCTGTGAGTGGGACCCCAGCTGCAGAATACTATATTGGAGGGGAGCAGTTTAGCCTCTACGATGGAGCACACATTGGGGGGTGTGAGGTGCAGTTTGGCATCTTTGCCCTGAGCACTGGATGCCCCTGTCCCTGCATTGCTGACAAGAAAAAAAATTTGAGAGATCAGAAAGACAAGCAAATCAGTCTGATGCAGTTCCTTCATTGTCCAATCACAGGCTAGGGGCAGGGAGGTGACCTATCTGTATTTTTTTTCAATACAGTAGAGAAAGTTTAGTCACCACCCTGGCTGTGTTGTCTGGAAGGGCTGTGGAAATCTCTGCACTTGTCAGGCAGAAATAGAAAGAAAAACAAATTTGAGATATATATATATATATATATATATATATATATATATATATATACACACACTTCTTTGGAAAACATGTTATACTTAACTGCTGTGTGCAGTGGTTTTGCAAGGAGAAGCCTCGATCCGCCTCTTATTGGGTCCTCCGCAGGCTCTCCTGGCCCCTCCCTCCTCTCAGGTGCCCCCACAGCATGCAGCTTGCTTTGGTGGCACCTGCTGCTCCGTGTCCATCTACACACGGAAACATGGCTTGACACCACTCCCTCTCTCCTCATTGGCTGACTGGCTATGATTGACAGCAGCGGGAGTCCATGGCTATTCAGGAGGCAGAGACCCGGGACACCCGAGGCTGTTGTTCACATTGCTGGATCGCCATGAGGCTCAGGTAAGTATTGAGGGTGCTGGGGGGCACTGCTGTACACAGAAGGTTTTTTTTTTTACCTTCATGCATAGAATGCATGAAGGTAAAAAACCTTGAGCCTTTACAACCACTTGAAGTATTTCCAATGAGATTAACTTTAAACAGAGGGGGGGCTCTGATTTTGATCACACTGTTGATTGAAAACTATAGATTCTCCAGAGTACGGATTGGTAGAAACTTTGAGTCTGAGTTACTAATGGATTTGAGAATGCTCACATAATACATTGTATGAATATTTATTTCAATTATCCAATCATGCAAAAAATGGAATAAGCAAACAAGGATTTATCTTTCGCATGATTGGATAATTGAATTAAATCTTTACACAATTTATCGTGTGAACATTCTCAACATAGTCTGGTTGAAAAAAGCACAAGTCCATGGAATGCAACCAATAATAGAAAGCCTCCATAAACAGAACCCTGATCCAGAGGAAGGCAGAATAAAACCTTCTATAAACCCGTAACGCCTTTTACTAAATTAGGCCCTTTGTGACCTGGGCTGGGAACAGTATTTTTTTTTCTTTTGTAATTATTAATTATGGTAAGGAGGTGTGTTTTTTGTTTTTGTTTTTTTAAATACTCAAAATAAGGTCATGCATACATTTTTTTAATTCCTGAGAAGTGTGAGTTTTAATGATTGGATAAAAAGAAATGGGCAGTTTTCAAGTAAATCGATGTATGTACCCATCAGGCACAACTTATTCGGTAGTTGGATTTCTTCTGTTTTCCATCCCTAGTCTCACACTGTGAGTAGTTTTCCAAAATATTGCATTTTTTGTACCATATGTAAACCATTGGTGGTGTTCCAGTCACAATGTAAAATGATACGGTTTGGTGCAACTCTGTGCCCTGTAGCCACTGCAGAGGCGTAACTAGAACTTCCACAGCCATAGTGCAAGAAACCATGAAGGCCCCCCCCCCCCCAACCACCAGCAGGGGCCCTTCCCACTGATTCCAGGGCCCTTCTGTATTCTTTATGGTTTTTATCCCGGTCCCACAGCAGGATCCTTTCACATGTTTTGTAGCGAGTACCTTTCCTGCCATCTTGGGGCTCCCCCATGGTGGTAGAACGCCAAAGCCTGGTCACAGGTGCAACCTTTGCAAACCTGGTAGTTCCACTACTGAACCACTGTAATCTAAAGTGTGTCAAGGCAGAAAAAAAGAAACATATTAATGATACATACATTACATTCTATGATATATGCCATTGATGTGCAAGAGGGGTAGCTCTCAATTTGTTGTGGGCTGAGATTTGGTGTGAGCCCTGCTCATTTCTCTTTTGCTAAATTACACTTTGACTAGGTTCACACTGATGCGGTGTGCATTTACTAGTGTAAATTTTTCTAGTGCGATTATAGGAGCACCTGCAGAGGGATGCAGCAACGGTTTTGCTTAGATTCCAATGTATTTTTCATGCGATTTTGATGCAGCTACAATTTGGAGGTGTGTGTGCGCGCACATGCGTGTGTGTGTGTGTCAATAGTCTTTGCAATAATACAGAAAGTGTGCAGAGGGTATAGGATAGCTCTAAGTCCTCATGCACACTGGACGTTTTTACAGCTGCTGTTTATTGGCTGTAGAAAAAAATGCCAAAAGCCAAAAACTACACAGCACAGTGGCTAAATGGTTAGCACTTCTGCCTGGCAGTACCAGGGTCGTTGGTTAGCATCCCAACCAGGGCACCACCTGCCTGGAGTTCCATGTTCTCCCTGTGCCTGTGTGGGTTTCCTCCAGGTACTCCGGTTTGCTCCCACACTCCGAAGACATGCTGGTAGGGTAATTTGGATCCTGTTTAAATTGGCCCTAGTATGTGTATGAATGAATGTGAGTTTAGGGACCTTAGATTGTACACCCCTTGAGGGTTAGGGACTGTTGTGAAAGTACTATATACAGTGTATATGTATGTATGTGTGTGTGTGTGTGTGTGTGTATATATGTATGTATGTATATGTTTTGTGTGTGTGTATGTGTATATATATATATGTATGTATGTGTGTGTGTGTATATATATATATATGTATATATGTATGTATAATATAGTACAGCGCTGTGTAAATTGACAGCGCTATATAAGTACCTGTAATAGACTCCCCACCCAGCATGTTGTCCTGTGTGTTCATGCACAAACAGACTGTAATGAACGTTATTTGACTGGAAAAAACCCCCAGAACTAGTGGGTTTCTAGAGGAGTTTTTTAGCTGTAAAAATGCTCTACCGCTGAAAAACATGGTAAAACATGGCAAACCAGTGTTTTTGGATTTTTTTTTTTTTCAGTAAAATAAATGTTTTTTTTTTGGGCGGTTTTTTGTGGTTAAAAAAAAAAACCCCACTAAAAACTGCAAACGAAGCAAAACGCCACTAAACAGTAATGCAAAAACCCTAAAAACCGCTGATTTTCCACAGCTAACGTTACCAGCATTATGAAAACACTCAGTGTACATGGAGCCTAAAACTAACCATCTTCAATAGTATACTTAAAAAGACACTAAACGATTTTCCTATTTGCCAGAATTCACCCATATACATCGCTACTTAATGGCCCTTCTTATTGTGATTTACTGCCTCTTTGTATCATCCTCTGTGAGCTCCAGAACCTCTCCTATTCTCTATATTTCTATTGTTTAGAACAAGCAGCGCCCATTAGTTGTGATCATGTGCACTTCTCTGTCTTGTCTTTAAGTTCTCAAAGTCCATAGACCCTGGTCCATCGTGGGAGTGAGCAAGAGACGGTCACTATAGGGCCATGGAGAACGACCGTAGCCACCCTCTAATAGGAAGTCAGACCATATGAACAAAAAATGGAATTTGGACATTTGGAGGAGGCTAAGAGCAAAGAAGGGACTTTGAGTTAATAATCTATACTTGAATAGATTTTTTTTTTAACCACAGTTTAGAGTCACTTTTAACAGAGCAACAGGGAGCAGAGAAGTTAATTGTTAGGATTTTCATATACTCTATACCAGTGTTTCTCAACATTTTTTAAGGCAAGACACCCTTTAAAATTATGGACAGTCTTGAGGCACCCCATTCTAAAATGCGAAAAACTATTCTAATAGTTGTATATATTGCAGCAACATCCACACACGTAGGACACCCAACATTTGAGGCGATTTATTCTTCCAAAGCAAATACACTTTTGCACACTGGTACTGACTAGTATTCCAGTGTTTCTCTTCTCCCTCAGATTTTCTCCATCAATGAGATAATGTGACCCCAGCATTGATGGAGAGGGGCAGGGGAGGGTCAAACTAGGATGCTGTGCAGGCGGCTGACATCCTTATAAACTGGTGATGTCATTGGTTGTCAGGATACCAGCGGTTAGAAGGTCATAATGGTACACAATATAAACTTGTGGCTTTGTGTAACTAAAAGGCAGGCTTGTTCAACCTGCAGTCTTGTATACACGTTTCGGGCAATTTTTAGACATTTTGCCAAGGCAGAAACCTCAAGGCACCCCAGAGTGAGAAAACCCAAGGGTGTCATTGGAAATGATGTGATATTTCTCTATTGAGTGTATTTATTCTACCAATCACACAGAGTCATTGACATATTCATAGGGTCTTCAATGAAGAGATTTCTTTAATAGGTTTATGACAATGTAGAAATCAGTCCTCGTAATCCTTCACCTCATATGAACCTTTCCCAATGACATAACACAAAATTCATTAAGCATTTCCAGTTTGAGAGCAGATCTTGTATAAACATGCCGAGTATTTGCAAAAAAGGGAGGTGTATCAGGAAATAAAGCCCAGTGTACTGTAAATGTCAGTTGACGTCAAATGTTATGATACATTCCTTCTCAAGAACAGTGCTCTTCATTGAGTTGTCCTTTATTGTTGTCGGGATTAGGTAACCGCCTGTCATGTTGTGTGTGCAGTATACAGTATATACTGTATGTCTTACATGGAGATGAAATAGGATAAAAGACTAAAGTGCTATTTTTTATTTATTAATGTTCATTCAGGTTTAATTAAAGCCCAATTGCTTTTGTTACCACCCCTGTATTTGTCCGGAGATATATATTATATGCAGAATGCCTTCCAGAGGGAAGAACCTGGAAGGGATCAAATTCTTGACTTGATCCAAAACTTTTTACAGCTTAAAAGGGATATATAAATATCTCCATTTACTACCGTGGGATGTTAAATCTGAACTACAGGATTGTTAAAAAAAAAAAAATCCTTGCAGTGGTGTCTCTCCGCACTGCAAGGGTTAAATGCTCATTATTTCCAGGGGTCTCAGACTCCCCCCTCTGGCTTGTTTCAGTGCTGTCATCCATTACCTGGAGCTCTAGCTAGTCCCTTGGTATCATTTATTTCAGGTACTTATATAGCGTCATCAATTTATGCAGCGCTTTTACATTTATATTGTACATTCCCATCAGTCCCTAACCATCAAGGGGTGTACAATCTAAGGTCCCTAACTCTCATTCATACATACACATACTAGGGCCAATTTAGACAGGATCCAATTAATCTACAAGCATGTCTTTGGAAGGAAACCGGAGTACCCAGAGGAAACCCACGCAGGCAGAGGGAGAACATGCAAACTCCAGGCAGGAGGTGCCGTGGCTGGTATTCGAACCAATGACCCTAGTACTGCCAGGTGGAAGTGCTAACCATTTAGCCTCTGTGCTGCCCAAAATCATAATGTAAAAGTCTGGGCAAGAATGCAACTGCAGCTGAGAGCACCTTACAGAGGTGGCAATGTTGGACCAATCTTGTGGATGCAGGAAGCCCGATGGAACCAAGAATAAGGGGGTTACTCCTGATGGGGATGCCCGTGTCAAACTATCAAGTGAATGAGAAAGCACTGCAATTGCTGTGCTGCCACCTGCAATTCCTGCATTTGGGATGCGTTGGCATGGCAGTTATGAAGTTAAAACAGATGGGGAGGAGGCATCACTTTGCCTCCTTTGCCACCTGTCCAACTCCACTAAAAAGCATTCTGAATGCAGATCTCTCGCTGAAAATACTTTGGGTCTTTTCCTTTGTGTTAACTTATTTATGTACATTTTATATAATACATGCTGTGCTGAAACATAAAATCAGTGCAAAAACTCTAAAAACAATGCTTATATGTTACATACAAAATAATAAAATACAAGACACTCCAGTGATTCAATGTTACGCCATGACAAAGTGACATTCATAAATTCAATATTTCATGATAAATCAGTTGAATTTATGAATGATTTTGCACTTCGTGTTTGTGGGGCGCAGTACTTTTATGTAGCATTGTTTTCAGCTTGGTGATTTCACCTAATCTGTGCACAGGATTCTTTTATTTTATAATGTATGTACATTACAGTATACCTGAACTAGGGCCGAGTATCACAATGTGTCACTTTGGCCCACCCCTTCTGCTTACCATGCTTCACTATTGGCCAGTGACTGTGACGGGCAGTGCCATGGACTAGTAGGGAGGTTGCAAGTGAAAATCCAGTGGGCCTGATGTACAGGGGAATGCAAAAGCTGATAAAAGGAACAATCACAGGTACTTATACTAAAAGAATTTAAAACACATTATTTTTTTGTATTAATGCATAATTAGAATAAAGGACTTTTCTCATATTTGTTAGGAGTCCTGTTTGTGAATTGGTGAGTCTCATATAATGACAGTAGCGTTCTTCTCTATATTTGCTCCCATGGAACGGGGCAAGGCCAGGTCAGAGGAATTTGCAATACTGCATTTCCAGCCAGGCATGTCTGAATAATCTTTCCAGCCTATATGCTGTGGTGTTTAGGTTTACTGTGTAGTGTTGGTGTCTAAACTTAGACAGGGATGACAGTTCCACTTTAAATAGCCTATTAAAACCTGCTAGGAAGAAACTAGGGAACTGATTTGCACTGTGTATTACCAGTCACAGCCTGGTAAGAGGTTGATTTTTGATCATTCCGGCAGCCTGGCCTGTGGTGGGGTGACAGCCATGTTTACTTTATGCAGATATTTCTTTTTTTTTTTTTTTTATAGGTATCTAAAACTTCAGGTTTATTCACCCATCTACTTTTATCAGTGATTACATAAAACACATGTTTTTGCGTGGCCAGCTCAGTTTAACTCCATGAATACGCAAAGGCTGTGCAATGGTGTCCAAGCATCATACCTGGTTCTTTTTTTTTAAACTTTCATTATCTTTGTTGTATTTTTTTTTTGTCCCTGCAGAGGAGGGCTGTAGACAACTGTAGAGAAATTAAATCGCTGTTATGGTTTGTGTTTTTTACAATTGGTAAGCAATTTTTTGTCTTATTGGTTAACGCAGAGGGCAGTAACACAATCAGATTGTATTGCTGTTTGGACAACTGTAAACTAAGCCTAACCATACACAGTAAGGTTTTCATTTTAACATTATGAAATTCTGAATCTTGTGTCGCAGTATTTTATGATTCCATGGTAACTTGGACTGTAGCTGATAACTGCTGTAGAACTTCTTCCTTTGTTACTGCTGTTTAATCCTTCTGTAGTGTTGTCATGGTTAAACTGTATGTTCATTGATGCAGAAGTGCAGCAGCCATATATTAAGGAGACCACTTTGCAGTGCTCATCTATGATGTATCTCCAGTGCAGGGAGCCGCCATATTGGCTGGGTCTAGATAGACTCTGGAGGATGGTGATTATCTGATGTAACAAAGCAAGGAAAGTGTATCTGAAGGTTGCTGAGAGGAAAGGATGGGGGCAATCAAAAAGGATAGGAGGTTATTGGAAAAAGGTTGAGCTGCTTACTAAAAAGTAAATATCTACTTCGATTATCGAGTTTTGTAAAAATCTAATTCCTATGATCTTTGGATACCCAACCATGTGCCGATGATTTTCACATGATTGGAAAACTGAAGTGAAAATTACTGCTAAAATTACTAGTAAAATCAGCCCCGGAAACTTTAAACTGTAGAAAATCAAGCCCCACTGGTCCAGTGAGGCCATCAGTACACCCAATCATCTTTTTGATATTTTTGAATACCAATATGTGTCTTTATGCTACCTTCCAAAGAATAGACCAATATGCATGTTCATGTTAAAGTTAGACCACATTTTTTTTTTTTTTGGGGGGGGGGGGGGGTTGAATGACAAAGCAGTGCATATTCCTTGCACTGTTCCAAGGACCAAATCTCAGATTGCTTTGGGAAGTATTGCAACCTATTCATGTGGTCAGCAGAGGACTACACACAACCAATGGTGGATAGTCATCATGTGTTATCTTAGAGTGCTCTGTAAAGTGGGGTCATTTGAGGTCCTTTGTCTAATTGTGTGGCCCTCATAGATTGTAGAGTGCTTCTTTCTCCCCCCCCCCCCCAACTATTTCCCTCTGTCTTCTCCATTTTCCATTTACTTTGCTCTAACTTGGCTCTCTTTAGTGTGGTAGTAAGAGCGGAGCGCTCTTCAGCAGACAAGCATTGTTTACAGTGAATGTCTTCTTGTTCAGTTCTCATGCCTTACTTCATACAGCTGGATTCCGTCATTGTATTAACAGTGCAACAACCGCTTCAACTCTTTTTGTATTCTTTTCTTCTGTGCCGGAATTGTATTTACATCAACCTTTTACATTTGGCAGGATGTTTTCTTGGCATATTTACTTTAAAAATATTGAAGACTATTTCATATTATATGGTCTAATAGCTCCAGTTCACACCAGAGGAATCACACAGGAACACGCACTGCGTTCCTGTGTGATTCAGTGAGATGCGATTTTTCAGCCCATTCATTTGAATGGGCTGAAATCACACTGGATTGCACCAAAAGTAGTCTATGCACTTCTTTAAGGTCAGGCTTTCTTTTGTGTGAAGTCCCTGGTGTTTCTGCCATTACCTCTGCTTTCCTAATCAAGGAAAGGCAGGATAGCACGGCATAGTCAGTTTTCTAGCTGAGAACTCCGGCTACTCTCCTTTAACCTCCTCGGCAGTATGATTCTTTCCGATTTTTTGTGCTGAAAGTGGTACCATTTTTTTGCATGGAAATATGTAGTTTTTTATTGTAGGCTGTAATTTTTTGGAATAACTCACTGAAATCTGTCCGAACAAGAGTCTAGTAAACATTCCGGATATGATAAAACTTGAAACACGAAATCATAAATTATAATTTAAAAAGTAATCATAAAAAATAATAATAAATTTAATTCAATAATATAATCAAACCTAAAACACTGAAATTTGAAATACAGAGGCAAATTCGCACATCGCTGAGCAAAGTCGCAAAATCGTTTTCAGTGTCTGATGACGAATTTCCCCACAAATCATCACTCAATTCTGCAAGTAGTTCTGATTTACTAGCTGGTCTAAAACCGCTTTTGATGTAAAGGGACGCTTTTTGGACGCCATGGACTTTTCTAAGTTTCCAGGCAGAAAGAACAGTCAAAATGCAGGCAGGGCACAGGACAAAGCACTCGGGACAAAATGTATGTGAAATGCATTGAAACAGCAATGACAGCAAAAATGACATTTTTAAAAAATTTCAAATTTCCCACCGGTTCCGGCGCCCGTACGTCCCGACGTCACAGGGACCGGAACACAGAAGCCGGAGGCCGGCATCTGCCAGAGGAGATGGCCAGGGACGCTGCAGGGGACACATCGCGGGAGCAAAGGACAAGGTAAGTGCTGCAAGGACCCCCTGAGCAAAGCCGCATGGTAAGCCCAAGTGTAGCTCGGAGTTACCGCTCTTGGTACTCAAATTTTACCCCGAGCTACACTCGGGAAAACCGCTAAGGAGGTTAATGATCAGTGATTCTCCTGATACACCTCCTCTGCACAGCCATTCATTTTGAAGATGAGTGTGCTGCTGTTTCTCCTCTCTGAGCTCCCTATGTAGCTGAGAGCAGAGGGTATGTGCTCACTTATAAAAAGGGGAGAAGGGTAGTTATGTTTTTTTTTTATATATGTATAATAAATGTTTTGCTTTTCTTTATAATAAATGTTTATACTGCGGTAGAGTTGCCCCGTCGCACTAACATACGTGATCTGGCTCTTCCGGGTAGGGGGCGCGTTGCCCGCCGCCCTGGCTGTGCTGTCATTCGCTAGAACACAAGCCGATCCGTGGGTCCCAGCCAATGATTTATGGCTGGAACCTGCTGATCGGCTGAACGTATGACTGAAGAAAGCCCTGTGTTGGTAAACAACACAGGGCTCTCTTCAGACAGCATAAATGTAGCTGGTTTTTGGGGGGGGGGGTTTCTCCCTGCAAAGCCCACTGCTTAAATCAGCACACTTTACACTTTGTAGGCACACAGTTAATCCTTTGCCCTAGATGTTAACCCCTTTCAGCCAGTGTCATTAGTACAGTGACCATGTGTATAGTATTAGCAGTGATCACTATATTAGTGTCACTGGTGGTGTCGGTCAGTTTCCACTAAGTGTCAGTGTCAGATTTTCCTCTGCACTATCACAGTCCCACTGTAAGTCGCTGACCGCTGCCTCTACTAGTATAAAATAAAGATTCCAGTATATATATATTTATATATCATAGTTTGTAGACGCTATAACTTTCACACAAGCCAATTATTATACACTTATCGGAATTTTTTTTTAACCAAAGACATGTAGCAGAATACATTTTGGCATAAATTTGCAAAGAAATTTTTAATTTTTTAATAAAAAAATAAAAAAAACTATGGTGCTCAAATGCCACAAAAAGAAAGTGTGAATAAAATGAAATACATTTCATGTGGATAAAGTGTTGCATGGCTGCACAATTGCCAGTTAAATTAGCAAAGTGCTAAACAGCAAAAAATGATCTGTTCATTCTTCCGGAGCTGAAGAGGTTGAACTGAACAGTTTTACAAAGTGAGGGTTTACATGTACTTTAAATGACCATAATTAATATTTTGTTAATGTAATTGTTAATGATGGCAATAATTCCTCGTTATATTTTTATGTAATTCTGACATTAAAGGTTTTTTTTTTGTATTGACATGTGTTGTCTGGTTGATATCAACTTCCCTGTTTAGTTTGGAGAATACTCTTGGGAGCAACTACGACCTATTTATTTATAGGAAATAGGAGTGGGGCCAGTGGAAGTTTTCTAAAAAGCTGTTAAGTGCATGACGTCTCACAAAAGTCTCTGTCTCAAAGAAGGTCAACAGCAAAGAACATTAGTGACTACTATAGACGACAGGAAAGGATTTGTCTGGGTCAAGATCTGCTTGTCAGTAGAACATCAGAAGCTTCTCAGCGTCTAGAACATACAGGATTTAAAATAGCTTGGTCATTTAAATTGGGTTTCAAGGCTAAATCGAAGCATACATTTCTAGGTCATTTTGTTAACAGCTAGTTTTTGTGTTACAGAATGGTGGAGACCTATGTTTTTATCTATGACACCAAAAGTCACAATAATATTCCTTGTTATTTAGGACACTGCAGCTCATTTCTGGTTTTTAAAGACATATTTTTCTCACTCGGGTAGAGTCAAAGGTACATTAATGCTTAAAGTGGATATAAACGCAATACAAATCTCATATAAGCTTCGAGGACTAGATCTCAACAATTGTTTTCAGGTTTGTTTGTTTTTAATTCTGCAGCTTTTATTAACCACTTGACTTCAAGGAGGTTTTACCCCCTTCTTAACCAGGTCGTTTTTTTGCTGTTCAGTACTGCGCTAACGGTGATTGCTCTGTCATGCAACACTTCCCCAAATTAAATTTTTAAGTTTATTTACGTTGATGAGCTGTCTCTCAGTTCTGTTCCTGTGTTGCAATGCTGAAACACATTGCACAGGCATGGTCCACCAGTGTCACTAGGTCATATTGGTTCATAAGAACAACAATAGAGCAGAGTGCATGTAGAAAGTAAGGGGCAGGAAGATGGATCTTCCATAGAGCTACAAAAATGATGTAGTTTACCTACCTAAACAATCCCTTCCATTCATCCAGTCAGGTAGGCTTCTCTACTACATTGGTGTTTGATAGATGTAAATTAGATTTTACAATCCGATAACAGGGTGTATGGCCGGTTTGAGTGACGATTTGGCGTCAGGCAAGTGTGCACATCCTGAGGCACAGAAAGAGAATTGGCAGTAAAGTGGGTATAATGGAGCCTTGTAGGAGCCCAGGTGGTCGGGATGGTGGAGGGCATATACTACTACTATTTGTGATGCCCTCTCTTTGACAGTGATAGACCTTATTAAAGGGATTGTATAGTTTTTTTGCTTTAACATGTTATGTAAACATCCTAAAATAAGTAAATTATAATATCAATCTGTGTTTTAAATTATTAGAAACCTTGTATGTAATGTCTGGTCATATATGTGCAACGTATACTTTTGCCTCAAATATGACTTGCTTCAGAGTGGTGTAATGGGTAGTGATTTATTCGGACACTCAGTTGACTTTCTGTCCAGTAGAATAAAACCTACTAAGCAATTTAGTTGCTGAAATGCGCAAAAACTGACACTTGCATATAGCAACCTTTTTTTTTTATTGTAGAATTACATGAATGGGTAACAAAATATAGACCTTTTTATTTCTATAGAACTATTGGTAATTTTTACATGCTTTTTGGTAAATGTTTTAGCAGTTTTTCTGCACAGTGTTTTATGTTTAGCATTTTGGTGCATCTGGTGTTTAGCTATATGTAAATGGTGTTCAGAAGCGGCAATTGGTAAACCGCTGTTGGTTTTCCCTTTGTATTAAATGAAGATGTATGCTAAACATTATCTAGGTGTAAGGGATTAACCTTGATGCAGAGTGACCTCCATTTTACAGTAATGGAGTTAAGAAGTATGTAAGCCGCTAAGGATCCTGAGTTATTGTGACTAAGAAAAGACCGAAACCCAGACAAGGCTAATAACAGATCAGGACCAGATAAAGTAGACCCGCCAAAGACCTTGACAGTTCCTACTGTGTCTTGTGAGGACAGTCCCTACTGTATATCTTGTGAGGTTACCTTTGGTGAGACACACGTGTCTAAATGATCAGTACATCTAGAGATCGCTACATTTAAATGCAAAACTTGACTTTTCTTGTAAAAGTCAAACTAGCTCCATCCCAACTGTCTTTTTAGAACTTTGTATTGGTCAGTTAAGCTGCACAAAGACCAAAAAGGAAAGCATGGGATGTAAGGGGAACAAGACTAATCTTGATCTTTAAAGGAAAGTCTAGACTATTTCAGCAGCTTATCTCTAAATGGTTCCTGACCTGCAGCCCTTTTGGTTCTTGTGAAACTCCCAACATTTGGAGGTGGAAGGATTCATTTGTGAAAGGACTGCAAAGATTTCTAGCAGTCCATTCTAACATGTTCCCAATATGTCTGTGCCTTGCAGCATGTCTCCAGTTTCCAGTCACACCTGTAACATTAGAAATAAATATACTCAGCACTATTACTATTGTTTTACAAACCAAAAAATACACCCGGTCTTCCATAGAATTGCATATACTGAATGTTAAGTGTGGCCACAGGGTCACAGCTGAGGCCCTCCTCAATTACGTTTGACCACCACTGCTCTAACCTCTGTCTAAGCATTTTATTTAATTTCTTTATATGCATTATGATCAGTTTGAATTGTACAGGTACTGAGCTTTTCACTACATTTGTGTAGTATATTATAAACATAAATGGCAAATCCTCTAGAAAGAAGTAATCCAGCAAATCCTCTACAGAGTTACCCTTGGCGTTGGTCAGGAAAGCTATGTCCTGAGATTATGGATCAGAACACAGGATTTATGCCTGAGAAGTACTAGTATTGTGTTCATGTGTCCTTTTGTACTTCTAGTGAACACATAAATGATAAATATGCAAGTTTATTCAATGAATGAGTGCAGTAACCAAGGACAGCCAGTTGGATCCCGTGTACTGCAGTCAGATCAGTTGAGAGATTGTGATTTCTTTGTGGGTTACTAGTTTGCCTATTATGGGCACTATTAGCAAATACATTTGTTAACCAAATCATTTTGAAATATCTCCCCTTTTAATACGATCATATTGCTGAGCTTGTTGTTTTATCCTTAACTCTAATTAGCATCTCGGTAAGGAAGGCCAAAAATTACAGCCCAATATCTAATTAGAAGGCTTTGCATCTGTAACTGCACTTCCAGCTGCCGTGTTTTCATTAATTTATAATTTAATATCCCTCTTTCCTTCCATTTATTCTGAGATAGCTTTACTTTGGGTATTATTCAATACTTACGATAGTCATACAGACGCATGCATATGCCCTGGTTCACATTACCATGTGCCCAAATGCTTACTGTCTATAATAATGCGCTAAAGCAGAGGCAATGGCTACTTGTTATACAGTATATAACCCATTTTTCCTGTCTTTGAGGATTAAGTTGCTGTATATGCTTAGGGTAGGCAATATTATAATAAAACTTTTTATAAATTTTGGATTAATTAGACTGGTAGTCTAATACGTTTTTTTTTGTTTTGTTTTTTTGGTTCCTTGAAATATGTATCTGAAATGTAGGCTTTTGAGTGGTCCTATTGCATTACTTGTCAGTATGAAGACTTTGAAAAGTTGAAGGAGAAAAAAAGAGCAGAAAGACCTATAATAAGGTATCAGATTCAGTTACAGAAAGTATGAAAATATTGTTGTGAAGACTCAAATAGAAGACAGTTTAATCTGGAGAAACACAATCCACGTGGTTGCTAGAAGTTGACATTGATTTGAAGGCATTTAATAATGAATGTAACTTTGCATCCTAAAGAGTAACTCCACTTTTGTTGAGAAAACGCAATCCCCTCTGGGTGATCAATGTAATTTGCAGGGATTTAAAAAATGTTTTGTAACAGAGCCTTACCTGTTTTTGCTCAGAAGAAAAAGCTGTATGATCAACTATGCTCTTGCAAAACTAATTCCTGAATGGGAATGTCTGTTCATTATCAATCAGCTAACACACTTTAATTGTTCTAATGAAAAAAGTTGCAGTATCTGCATCCCTTTATCTCTTGGGGAGTATCTCGCCAAAAATATAATTACTATTGCAGAGCTTAAGTTTGTCTTAAGTCTAGCACACACAATCAGAAAATCTTACAAAAAATACAGCTTTTGAAGCGATCGTACGATAATCTAATCTTTAGTACACAACTTTCATCTGAAATTATTTGAAGGGACAAGCACAAACATTTTTTGTTTAATCAGTTTTCGTCCGACTTTTCATAACTTTAGTAATCTCTTCACTTTCGATATCAGACTAGCATGCAAAAGAAAGCTGATGATCATTTTTCCAATATTTCTCGTGTGTACGGGGCTTTAGTGCAGACATCTGGAAAAATCACCCTTGTGCTGCCAGGCAGAAGTGCAAAGCATTTAGCCAGTCTGCTGCCCCAATAACATTTGTGTGGCGGACTTCATTAAAAGGGGCGTTTGTGAATAGTAGTCTGTAAGATTGACCCCTTGTCTTTTCTGTAAATGAATCTCTGTCTAAATTACCCAGAATGAATCCTCTGGTGTATGTATCTGGATTTTGTTTGTTTCCAGAAAGTGATATTGCTGTGGTAGCTTCCAGAATCTCAGGAATGAACTGTCAGGTGCAGTAGAGTAACCTTTCGAGTAGGTTATGTCAGCAAAGAAGTAACATTTCTGTGGAAGAAATACTTGTTCATTGCACCTGACTCCAACATGGCCAAATTATATTTGTGCCTGAGACAAAAGATTGCTCCCATTCAAATATACTGTGGTTACTTTATAAGAAGAGTCATGTTATTACATGGATTAAGTGTACTTGTACAAGATCTTCAATTTTTTTTGGCATCCATTGTGTGTATTCTGATATTTTTTGTTAGACTACTGAACACAGAAAAAACATCTTTTTTTAAAATTTTAAACTTGAAGCTAAAATTTTCCATTAATGAGTGGTTACATTGTGTTGGTCAGCATGGATCCCTTTGTGATCCTTGCCTTTACTGTGTATCCTGCTGAATTATCAAAGACAGCTTCATTGCATGTTTATCAGTTTCAGAATCTTACAAAGTCATACTTCAAAAATGTTGGACACCCAAAGTGCCACCAAACTAGGGTTCTTTGGCTTCTTCTCGGCATTGCTTCTCTTTACACTTGGCGTTATACAGTATAGTCCATATATAACCCATCATTTTTTTTCCTTAGACATATGAGCGGAGAGGTGATGGATTCGCAGTTGATCAGCAGACTTTTGGGATTCGTGTTGTGAACTTCCCAATAATATGACATGGAATGCTGTGATCATTCCATTCATGTGACAGGATAAAGCTGGGGACACCCTGAAGAAGTAGGCAGCGCAGTGTAAATACAGTAAGGTGATCTGGCCCTTGCCATATATAGCTTCAAAAGTAAGATCCGGCACATTTACACAGTTGCTGTATCTACAAAAGGACAGAGGAGATAATTATAGCATTAAAAGGATGATATTGCTTTCCATGAAACCAAGCCACAGCTAAACAGAGAGACCAGTACAAAGGCATTACTTTGTGTGCTGTAGTCCTGTAAAGTAGGACTTGAAGGATAAGTTCACCTTTTTACAAAAAATAATAAATGCACTTTTTTTTGCGGGAAAAAAAAAGTGCATTTATTATTTTTTTGTTTCTGGAGCCTGTAAAACATTGTACCAGCGATCAGCAGATTGCTGGTGCCATGCAAGTCTTCCTCTGACCCGCCCGTGTATCTGCTTGCTTTTACATCCCCTATGGGTAGGCAGATACTTACCAACAGGAAGGCTGAATGAAATACCACGGTGCTGTGGAGTGCCGTTATAGTTCATTGAGAACTACAAGCCAACAGCCGCAAAGGCTGTGTAGTATTCACAGAATAGTGTGATTGAGTGACGCAGCCGGCTGGGTGGAGCATTTTAACGCGCAGTTTGGATGCCACAAGTGCACTGTGTTTGAGATGCATTGGGGTGCCATTAACAATTAATGGCACACGTAGTGTGGGCAGTGTGGGAAATGCATACGGCATGCACCCTTTCCCATACCATGAGCTAGTGTGAACCGGCTCTAAGGTAGAGGACTGAGAACCTCCATGTCCTAATTTTGTTTTTAATTTTTTTACTTGAGTCATGGGTTTTTTTTTTTGTTTTGTTTTGCATAAATTGTACGGTTTCTGCAAAGTTATGAGGTTTCTGTCATGTAATCAGTTTAGATGGAAACACTAAGTTTCAAATATCATTTGATATCCATTCAGGCGCCCCTCCACATATTTTCTAATTCTCCCTTTTCTCTATTGTGGGTCCATGGGCCGAAGACAAGGCCCCATTTATCTTCTAATGTTGAGTGTAGCAGCTTTTCGTGTCCCCATGGTTTAGTCACTTCTTGGGGTATTTCATCATATTTGTATTATGACTGATATTTTCTTGTATGTGACTTTCTGTTCAGTGACCCTAATTACATTTAATTTATATGAGGGAAATTGTACTTCGACTTTAATGGCCCTTTAAGTAAAATTTCACCCCAGCCTTCATTTATTTGAGGAAGCATGACTCCTCGTCATTTTTAGCATTCATTTTTTTGTGCATTGGCGTCAAATTAATGTTCAACCATTAACGTATCAGTATGTTGCCGCTACAACAGGTTCCTTTAATCAGAGTGTTCTGTGTTATGTCCAAGAGGCAGCGGGGTAGAAAGAATAAATAGGGACCTATTACAAAGCATTCCGAATCGTTAATGCACAATCCTAGTTTATAAATAACAGACATTGAATTGTTCATCACACCTCCATCCAGATACCCCTGCTGCGGCTGGCATTTCACAGAGAATGAGTCTGCCCGCCTGTGGAATGACTAATCCTCTATTTATTGAAAAAGGAGCCTTTATATTAACTCCCCAATTAATAAAAATAAATCTCTTTTAAGCCAAGAGCCACCGTGGATATTCATTCAATTTTTCACTCCTCGTTATTTTGCTGTCTTCCCCCTCATCTGCAGATTATCTGAAGCAGTTGTGATGCGACGTGATGTTAAAACCGGAAAATAGCCACAACTTTGCTTGGGATTAAAGGTGTGCAGGAAATGGCCAAAGTGATATTGATTGCAAAAACAGCAATGTCGGCAAAATGGCTGATAATGCCGTGTTTGTGCCCCCAAAACAATTGTAAAGAAATTCCAGCTGAAGGTAATATGAATTCCATCGAGAGGTAATCAAAGTGCAGTTCACCAGTATTTTGGTCTTTTTTTTTTTTAAGCAAACCAGAAGTTGCGTCATCCCTAGTTGGCTAACAAGACGTGTTAGAGATTATTTACTGAAAGCAAAAGGAATGTTAACCCAGGTTAGCCAGAGGCAGTTTTATAATATCAAATACTGTACTTCTCAGTGGTACAAAAAAAAAAATCTGGAATATTCTCAAGATGATGCCTATTCAACAGTACGTTTTATAAAAGGACATCTGTATACAAAATACCCTAAATTGACAAATTATCTTGCTTACGTGCTATAATTTGGCCGATGTTTCCTTAGAGTGGAACTAAACTCAGTCATTTGAACATTTGCATTGTTATAGGGAACCTTTGGAAATATTAATTGTTCCTGAGCAGTACCACAAAAATGTACCCTTTGCATGGACTACCTCCCTAAAAAATAGCAATGGATTTCCTGGCATGTTAATGTTCCTAGGCACTCCTGCATCTACAGCCTCGGCTAGTTCACACTCGGATCACGCATGCATTTTGACAGCCCATTCACCTGAATGAGCTGCAAAATGCAATGGACTGCACAAATGGTTCTGCTTGCATTGCTGTTAAAAACATGCTGCACCAAAATGCATGGTACTGTGATATCATGTGATTTGGTGCCTGCAAACGCATTGCGTTTCAGGTGCCACTAACAATAAATTGGCACCCAAGCGTAGATTGCTTGGACAGCGCATTCACTTGCAGTGCGGGAAATGTGCACAGAATGCCCCTTTCCTGCACTGCATTCTGGTGTTAACCGGTCCTTAGAGCTGTATACACTATATGGCCAAAAGTATTGGGACACCCCTCCAAATCATTGGATTCAGGTGTTCCAATCACCTCCATGGTCACAGGTGTATAAATTCAAACACCTAGGCATGCAGACTGCTTCTACAAACATTTGTGAAAGAATGGGTCACTCTCAGGAGCTCAGCTACTAAATATTCCACAGTCATTTGTTAGTGGTATAACAAAGTGGAAGCAACTGGGAACAGCAGTAACTCAGCCACAAAGTTGTAGGCCACGTAAAATGACAGAGCGGGGTCAGCGCATGCTAAAGCACTCAGTGCGCAGAAGACACCAACTCTCTGCAGAGTGGATAGCTAAGGACCTCGTGTAGCCTTCAGATTAGCACAACAGTGCATAGAGAGCTTCATGGAATGGGTTTCCATGGGCGAGCAGCTGCATCCAAGCCTACTATCACCAAGTGCAATGCAAAGCGTCGGATGCAGTGGTGTAAAGCACGCCACCACTGGACTCTAGAGCCGTGTTCTCTGGAGTGACCAATCACACTTCTCTGTCTGGTAATCTGATGGACATGTCAGCATACCAAGACATTTTGGACAATTTCATGCTCCCAACTTTGTGGGAACAGTTTGGGAATGGCTCCTTCCTGTTCCAACATGACTGCACACAAAGCAAGGTCCATAAAGACTTGGATGAGCGAGTTTGAGGTGGAGGAACTTGACTGGCCTGCACAGAGTCCTGACCTCAACCTGATAGAATACCTTTGGGATGAATTAGAGCGAAGACTTCTCATCCGAAATTAGTGCCCTCACCTCACAAATGCTTCTGGAAGAATGGTCAAACATTCCCATAGACATACTCCTAAACCTTGTGAACAGCCTTCCCAGAAGAGTTGAAGCTGTTATAGCCGCAAAGGCTGGGCCAACTCAATATTGAACCCTATGGACTAAGACTGGGATGCCATTAAAGTTCATGTGCGTGTAAAGGCAGGTGTCCCAATAATTTTGGCAATACAGTGTATCTGCAGTATGAGACCTAGGGCACTGCACCTCTGACTAATCTCAGAAGGTTTGGAGTGTGATTTGGTGATGTCCCTACTGTGCAGCTCACTGTTCTTTCCTTGCTGGAGGCTTTGATATGAGGATGCAAAGCTCAGCCTCTACCAAAATAGCCACCTCCACACAGAAACCATGTAAATTAAGGCATAAGACGTCGGTAATGGGGAAAAGACAGATTGAGTGAGACCACAGACAATACTGCTGACTAGTCCTTTGCCCGTGTTTTTTTTTTTTTTTTGGCACAGCTTTCAGTGTTCAGTTCTGCTTTTGGTCAAAATGGAAAACAAGCCTTGGAATGCATGCCAGAACACAGAAGCCACTAAATGATTCTGACTTTATCTAAGCACAGCTCAACGCAGGCCTAAGCTTTGCCTATGCAGGGCATGCTAAGACTGTACAATACTACCTAGACCTATTCAATTGTATGATGTGACCTTGTGCTAAAATGATCACCTACCTGTTAATCCCCACCTCCAATGCAAAATTGCTAGGTCTAAACTAAAAAGAAAACTGCATTGGCACTAAAATTCTTCCGTTAGCCTCCGGTTTTCAGCCTGTTTGCTGAGGCACTGGTGACCTCACTTGACCTTCCCTCCTGAGAAAGTGGAGGATGTCAGATCCCACTAAGTGCAGAAGCATTCTCATTCCTGGGATCCTCCGGTTTCTCCGTTGGCAGGGTGCAGGGCATGTGTGGTCACTGGCCCCTAGGTAAACAAGTCAGAAGCCTGGGTGTAAGGCAAGTAACTTTCTCCATATGTGATTTTAGCATAGAATGGTGAGGTGCTAGTAGATAGATCGTTTTAGGTGCAATGTCCTCTTTACGATAGTAAGGAATGTGCAACTTCCATTGTATTGCGTGTATTTAGCCATATAAAGGTGAATACATTTGGTATTACTTTTTTATAAGGCAGTACATAGAGCTGTAATGATATTATGCAATGTGTGGTAGCCCACAGAGACCAAACCAGCTGCTGTGGCTTGCACATAGAAGTGTATAAGCAATTATAAAAGTACAAATAGTCACAGTTGAGATGATTATAGTGCAAGATCAGACAAAAGATCAAGACCTAGTTCTGGCCAGCTTAGTGGATTGTTTAAAAAAAAAAAAAAAAAGTTGGATGGATTCCTCGATGTGCAAAATATAACTTGATACTAGAGGTATTCACACCAGGGGTAGTTGATCCAGGAATATGCAATTGCCTCCCAGGGGATCAGGAAGGAATTTTTCCCTCAGTGGAGCAAATTGGATCTTGGATCATGCTGTTTTAGTTTTTATTGTTTTGTTTTGCCTTCTTCTGGATCAACTGTGAGAATAGGATTGTGTATATGGAGATTTTCTATGACCTTTTTTTTTTTCTTAGTTGAACTAAATACACTTGTGCCTTTCTATTCAACCTGACTATGTAACAATCTATAAAGATTTTATGTGGATCATATTAAAAATGTTACTTATCCTTTATTATGCTCCAGGCATACAATAAAGATCAGCAGAGCTGTATGTTGACTCCATGGTAATGTTCTATAGAATGTGCACCCCGAGCAAACCCTCAGTTACATTTTGCATAGTGATGTGTATTATTGTTACACCTTATACCAGCGCTTTTTTTTTATTTTTAAAAGTCTGTTTCTCTGATTTATGGGAAGCGTTGTGGTTATTTTGCTGTTAATCTAATATAAAGAAACAGGAACAGGAAACACATTTATAATGCTGCAAAAGTTTATTTGCAGTGATTGTTGCTAAGAAAGATATATATATATATATATATATATATATATATATATATAAAAGCCTCAACCCAGTGCAGTATTAATTTCCCCTTCTCATTACCATTTATACCCCATTGCAATATGCCTTAGATCAGTGGGCAGCTTTCTGCATGAGCCATGGCCTACGGCAAACTGATAGGGTAACGGGGAACAATGCCCATGCGGGGCTTTTCTGAATGAGTGCTAATGGAAGGGCATTCTACGTGGAAGCCTGCAGGGAGATGTCTCTTTTTTTTTTTTTTTCTTTGTTTTCACTGAAGTGGTCACATGAGGGAACAAAGGGCGGAGCTTGTACATAAGATGGCCATCCTTCAAAATTGTTGGATTGCAGCATGATGTCTAAATATGATTTTGGCCATGTGCTAACACGTTCCATAATAACTGGTATTGCATAACATCCCAAAGTGCCTAATATTAAAGCTGAATTCCTGGAAATCAACCACTTTGGACTTAACGCATAGTGTGTCTGCACTTTTTACAAAGAGATGAATGCCACCTCTTGGACTTATTGCTATTTATTTACATCTGACAAGTTTATTGCACTCCTAGAGATATACTCAGGTCTCTGAGGGATGCTCCTCCACTCTTCTGCCCATTCACAGAAGCCTTTGTATTTTGTGATTGGGCAGGAGGAAGGAAGGGGCAGGCATAGCAGCTATATCAACTCTACTGTGCAAAGATGCTGAGACCAGAAGGTCCAGCATCAGGCTCCCAGAACCATAGCTATAGTTGTCTTCCGAGAGTTCGGTATACCTGTCCAATGCAAACAGAGGTGTCCTGCACTTGTTGAACTTAACTCTTAGTATGCCTTAGGATCGGAATTCTTGGAGTTCAGCTTTAATCTTTTGAGCTTATTTTAACAAATTTGATTTAGTAGTGATAGGTTTGTTTTAAACATCAGAATTCTTATCAGCCATATAAACTAATCACTGAAAATCAGCCAGAGATGTAGTTTCAAGTGGACTTGCTAAGTTCAAACTTAAACTGCAGAGGAGTGTTTCTCACTAGATTTAGGCTCCTCAGGTTTTTCCAGGAGGCTGCGAAAGGGCCACATGGCATCAGTGGTGCCTTGCAAAGAGGCCAGAAGACAAGGTCTAAGGTTAGCCCCTTTTTTATTTTTTTGGTTTGTTTGCAGTTATACATCAGATGAATGATCTGCCTTATCAAAGATATATTTTTGGTATCTCCTGTTTGCTTCCTTTCATGAATATAGATTTCTAAACAAATGTACCTTTTCATAAGAATTAATAATGGCCTTTTGTTCGCTATTTTGGTTTTCTTTTTATTTGTTGTGAAATGAGGAGGCTCCAGAAAAGGCCGGCATATGCTGTCCACTGTATTGAAAACCTGCCAGAGATGATGAAATGTTTGTTCCCTCTTTGGGCTTCTATTTCAACTCTCGTCTTTAACCTACAGAGGTCAGAGGAAGTCATCATGTTCCCAACACTGACTTGTTAGCATTTCACAACTGGAATTCAAAGTTTAGTATTCCATCATTTTTTTCTTTGTTTCTTTTTATGTCCCTGAGAGCTGCAGACAACAGTGGGCCGGTGAAGCCCCCACCGCATCCTGTCAGGGGTGACTCTTCATTTTCTAATCTGCTCTAATAAAAAATGATTCCTGGAGTGTGAACAGTGGGGCTCATTCACATTATGCGTTTTGATGGCACAGTGAAATGTGGGTTTAGACCACCTTTTACCACAATGTATAGTAATTCGCATTATACAGTGCGGCGCCATCAAAAGTATAGTACAAATTAGCACAAGCAATTGACATAATAAACCCTAACAGATACACCTATGATAAAGCGTCATATAACGGAGATGTGTATATATACACACAGTGTGTGTATAGATGTGTGTATGTATATGTATGTGTGTCTATGTATGTATGTGTGTGTGTGTGTGTGTGTGTGTGTGTGTGTGTATATGTATGTATATATATATATGTGTGTGTGTGTGTGTGTGTGTGTGTGTGTATATATATATATATATATCACATACATACATACACACGCTATATTGCCAAAAGTATTGGGACGTCTGCCTTTACACGCACATAAACTTGGCGTCTTAGTCTGTATAGAACAGCTTCAACTCTTCTGGGAAGGCTGTCCACAAGGTTTAGGAGTGTGTCTATGGGAATGTTTGACCATTCTTCCAGAAGCGCATTCGCGAGGTTAGGCACTGATGTTGGACGAGAAGGCCTGACTTACAGTCTCCACTGTAATGCATCCCAAAGGTGTTCTATCGGGTTGAGGTCAGGACTCTGTGCAGGCCAATCAAATTCCTCCACCCCAAACTCACTCCTCCGTGTCTTTATGGACCTTGCTTTGTGCACTGGTGCGCAGTCATGTTGGAACAGGAAGGGGCCATCCCCAAACTGTTCTCACAAAGTTGGGATCGTGCAATTGTCCAAAATGTCTTGGTATGCTGACACCTTAAGAGTTCCCTTCACTGGAACTAAGTGGCCAAGCCCAACCTGAAAAACAACCCCACACCATAATCCCCCCTGCACCAAACTTTATACTTGGCACAAAGCAGTCAGGCAAGTATCATTCTCCTGGCAACTGCCAAACCCTGACACATCCATCAGATTGCCAGACAGAGAAGCGCAATTCGTTATTCCAAAGAACATGTCTCCACTGCTCTAGAGTCCAGTGGCGGCGTGCTTTACACAACTGCATCCGATGCTTTGCACTTGGTGATGGAAGGCTTGGATGCAGCTGCTCAGCCATGGAAAGCCATTCCATGAAGCTCTCTATGCACTGTTGTTGTGCTAATCTGAAGGCCACACACAGTTTAGGTCTTTTAGCTATCGACTCTGCAGACAGTTGGTGTCTTCTGTTCACTGAGCACTTCAGCATGCGCTGACCCCACTCTGTCATTTTACGTGGCCTACCACTTTGTGGCTGAGTTGCTGTTGTTCCCAGTTGCTTCCAGTTTGTTATACCACTATCAGATGACTGTGGAATATTTAGTAGCTGAGCTCCTGAGAGCGACCCATTCTTTCACAAATGTTTGTAGAAGCAGTCTGCATGCCTAGGCGCTTGATTTTATACAGCTGTGGCCATGGAGGTGATTGGAACTACTGAATCCAATGATTTGGAGGGGTGTCCTAATACTTTTGGCAATATTGTTGTGTGTGTATATATGTATATGTGTGTGTGTGTGTGTGTGTGTGTGTGTATATATATATATATATGTGTGTGTGTGTATATATGTGTGTGTATATATGTATATATGTGTGTGTGTGTGTGTGTATATACAGTCAGGTCCATAAATATTGGGACATGGACACAATTCTAACATTTTTGGCTCTATACACCGCCACAATGGATTTGAAATGAAACAAACAAGATGTGCTTTAACTGCAGACTGTCAGCTTTAATTTGAGGGTATTTACATCCAAATCAGGTGAACGGTGTAGGAATTACAAAAGTTTGCATATGTGCCTCCCACTTGTTAAGGGACCAAAAGTAATGGGACAGAATAATAATCATAAATCAAACTTTCACTTTTTAATACTTGGTTGCAAATCCTTTGCAGTCAATTACAGCCTGAAGTCTGGAATGCATAGACATCACCAGACGTTGGGTTTCATCCCTGATGATGCTGTGCCAGGCCTCTACTGCAACTGTCTTCAGTTCCTGCTTGTTCTTGGGGCATTTTCCCTTCAGTTTTGTCTTCAGCAAGTGAAATGCATGCTCAATCTGGTTCAGGTCAGGTGATTAACTTGGCCATTGCAGAACATTCCACTTCTTTCCCTTAAAAAACTCTTTGGTTGCTTTTTCAGTATGCTTTGGGTCATTGTCCATCTGCACTGTGAAGTGGCGTTGAGTTGTGAAGCATGAGTTGTGAAGCATTTGGCTGAATATGAGCAGATAATATTGCCCGAAACACTTCAGAATTCATCCTGCTGCTCTTGTCAGCAGTCACATCATCAATAAATACAAGAGAACCAGTTCCATTGGCAGCCATACATGCCCACGCCATGACACTACCACCACCATGCTTCACTGATGAGGTGGTATGCTTAGGATCATGAGCAGTTCCTTTCCTTCTCCATACTCTTCTCTTCCCATCACTCTGGAACAAGTTGATCTTGGTCTCATCTGTCCATAGGATGTTGTTCCAGAACTGTGAAGGCTTTTTTAGATGTCGTTTGGCAAACTCTAATCTGGCCTTCCTGTTTTTGAGGCTCACCAATGGTTTCCATCTTGTGGTGAACCCTCTGTATTCACTCTGGTGAAGTCTTCTCTTGATTGTTGACTCTGACACACATACACCTACTCCTGGAGAGTGTTTTTGATCTGGCCAACTGTTGTGAAGGGTGTTTTCTTGACCAGGGAAAGAATTCTTTGGTCATCCACCACAGTTGTATTCCGTGGTCTTCCCGGTCTTTTGGTGTTTCTGAGCTCACCGGTGCGTTCCTTCTTTTTAAGAATGTTCCAAACAGTCTTTTTGGCCACGCCTAATGTTTTTGCTATCTCTCTGATGGGTTTGTTTTGTTTTTTCAGCCTAATGATGGCTTGCTTCACTGATAGTGACAGCTCTTTGGATCTCATCTTGAGAGTTGACAGCAACAGATTCCAAATGCAAATAGCACACTTGAAATGAACTCTGGACCTTTTATCTGCTCATTGTAATTGGGATAATGAGGGAATAACACACCCCATAGAACAGCTGAGAAGCCAATTGTCCCATTAGTTTTGGTCCCTTAACAAGTGGGAGGCACATATTCAAACTGTTGTAATTCCTACACCGTTCACCTGATTTGGATGTAAATACCCTCAAATTAAAGCTGACAGTCTACAGTTAAAGCACATCTTGTTTGTTTCATTTCAAATCCATTGTGGTGTTGTATAGAACCAAAAATGTTAGAATTGTGTCGATGTCCCAATATTTATGGACCTGACTGTGTGTGTGTGTGTGTATATATATATATATGTGTGTGTGTGTGTGTGTGTGTGTGTGTGTGTATGTGTGTATATATGTGTGTGTGTGTGTATATATATATATATATATATATATATATATATATATATATATATGTGTGTGTGTGTATATATATATATATATATATATATATATGTGTGTGTGTGTGTGTATATATAAAATTTCTAAATTGTTATTGCTGTCTGTACTCCTGTTTTATGGAGATTTTGTCCCGTTTACCATTATCAGTGAAAGTAAAAGAAAATCCCAAATTTTGGGTTGTCACCAGAACAGTAATAGAGGGGAAATCTTCAAGCGGGGACATTTGTTCTGGTGACAGCACCCAGGATTCCCTCACTCTGGAAGGATTTCCTCTCGCTTCCTGTTTTGGTTATGGCAGACAACAAAACTGGCAATGGTTATAAAATCCTCCCATACTCTATCCAAAATGGAAAAAAAAACAATTGGCCTATAGTTTTTTTAGTACTTTAAACTTTGAGTATACTTTTTTTTTTTAAATTAAATTTAAAATAAAATTCCCCAGACAACTAAGCTCATCCTATCTGGCTGTCATTTATTCTGTAAGTGAAAGTGATTTCCACATGCACTAGGCAAGCAATAGTCAGTTCTTCAGTGGGACTGGCCCTCACAATCTCCTCTGGTCTGGTGTATAAACCTCTATTAAAATTGCAAACTGCCAATAGTGTTATACGTCTCTGAGCCTTCCATCAGCTTCTAAATGATTGCATTTGTTTAAAAAAAAATAAAAAATTTTGAAAAAAGGAAAGTATTGGGGAATCATTTATTAAAAAAAATAATAATTATCCATGCTCTGTGTAACAGGTTGTGACCTTTGCCTACATATTTTGTGATAACGGATGTCCTCCTTGTCTCAGAAAGTTGAAAGGCCTGTTCTTAGACTGTAGCCTTTTTACCTTCATGTGGAACCAAGGTTCTCAAATACTAACCCCCACCCCCTTCACTCCCTAGCCGGTGCCAGAATTTTTGAGTCTTCAGTGGTCTTGATTGGCCATCAGGGAATGACTTTAAAGCAGTATTAAACCCAAAAGCAAACCTTTATTATATTACAGCTTACCAATTCTTAGATGTGATGGCTAAATTAGTTTTCTTTATTAGGCTTTTTCATTTATTTTCGTCTGGTGGTTTGTCCAGTAGGTGTGTTGTTCTGCAGCTGTAGCAGTTAGAAGGTTGAGACAAACTATTTAACATTGAAAGGAGAGCTTACAATGATCAGCTTTTATTCATTTTGTAAATGTTTTATACCAAAATCAATAAAACTGTTGCTGTAGCTGTTTAAACAATGTTAGTGTATCTAAATCTGCTAGTGCATCTAATGCTCCCTTCCCCCAAGATTGACAATGCTGCTGTCCAAATGTGCTCCTTTATCCTTCAAGGTTGGGCATTCTAATACAGGAGGTGTGTTACTCAGCAGATCTCCACGTGAATATAAGAGGGGGGGGGGGGGAGAGAAAAAAGAAATGCATTACATTTTTGGTTTTGGATTAAATACCGATTTAAAGCAGAACTAAAGTGCAGAAATACGCCCCCCGCCTCATGTTTCTGTATGTGTGTTTTTGATGCTTTCTGGTGCATTTTCTTCCCTAAATCTCAATTAAGTGTGTCCTGGTACCTTTTTGATTTGTTTTGCCTCTATGTGTAAACTAGAGCCATTGGAGTCCATGTTAGACACTGTCCATGTGTTTTAGATGCAGAATCTGTGATCTAGAGCGTGCCGATTTTGTAGGTAGATGTAAATAATAGACTTAAATGCACAGCTGCCTCGGGTTCCTCTAAAGGTCAGCATGATGTCCGTTTGCCGGTCATACACAGAACCTGGGTATTAATCGTCTTTCTGGAATCCAACCCAACATCTGCCTGATCCTTGTGTGGCTCCTTCACCCTGCACAGTAAGTGTATGTCCGGCTTTAGTTCCTGAGGTCATTAGTATAGCGGTGTCATCATGTGAGTCCAACAAAACCAACATAAATATGCCCAAGTAAGTCCTAACAAAGGCCTGTTGTTTGTTTTCTATTTATTAACCCTCGTTATTTAACCACAAGCCTCTCCTCCTGCTCTTGGCTGCCTTCTCATCTCGTTTTGGAAGCCGCAGAGGAGAGAGCGTGAATGAGCTGGAATGTGATGACTGCGGGCCGGCTTGGCTCCAGACTGGGAAGCGAACCATTGGGACCCGTCCTAGAAGTGAGCGACGTGCCAGGACGTCTATGTACTGGAGAAAACATTTCTGCAACACAGGACGTATATTTAGGCAACATGCTGCCAATTACTGGCATGGGCTTCCTACTTCCAGGAAATCCACTGATCTTATGTAATAGTCACTGCCATTCCATTGTTGTCAATTTAAAGCTGAATTCTATGCAGATATCTGGGACACTCATTGATGCAGCTCCTTTGTAAATGTGTTTTTCTTTTCTAAATGCACACAGTGTACCTGAATTTGACCTGGTATTAGCCTCTTGCCGTCCCTGTACAGCAGAGCAGGAGTGTGGAAGGAAGAAGCAGCACAAGCAGTGAGGAGGAGAAAGTGATGACCACCTCACTGTACTGCTTCTCCTATCATGGACTGCAGCTGGAGTGAATACCTTATGACCTGGTTGCCGCCACACACGTTTGACACCATCTGAACCAAATCAGTTTATCTTGGTGTCATCAGACCACAGGACATGGTTCCAGTAATCCATGTCCTTAGTCTGCTTGTCTTCAGCAGACTGTTTGCGGGCTTTCTTGTACATCATCTTTAGAAGAGGCTTCCTTCTGGAACGACAGTCATGCAGACTAATTTGGTGCAGTGTGCAGTGTATGGTCTGACAGGCTGACCCCCCACCCCTTCAACCTCTGCAGCAATGCTGGCAGCACTCATACGTCTATTTCCCAAAGACAACCTCTGGATATGACGCTGAGCACGTGCACACAACTTCTTTGGTCGACCATGCTGAGGGCTGTTCTGAGTGGAACCTGTCCTGTTAAACTGCTATATGGTCTTGGCCACTGTGCTGCAGCTCAGTTTCAGGGTCTTGGCAATCTTATAGCCTAGGCCATCTTTATGTAGAGCAACAATTCTTTTTTTTTTTCAGATCCTCATAGAGTTCTTTGACATGAGGTGCCATGTTGAACTTCCAGTGACCAGTATGAGAGAGTGAGAGCGATCACACCAAATTTAACACACCTGCTCCCCATTCATACCTGAGATCTTTTCCAACACCACTGGGGAGGGAAAATGGCTAATTGGGCCCATGTTGGACATTTTCACTTAGGGGTGCACTCACTTTTGTTGCCAGCGGTTTAGACATTAATGGATGTGTGTTGAGTTGATTTGAGGGGACAGCAGATTTACACTGTTATACAAGCTGTACACTCACTACTTTACATTGTAGCAAAGTGTCATTTCTCCAGTGTTGTCACATGAAAAGACAGAATAAAATATTTACAAAAATGTGAGGGGTGGACTCACCTCTGTGAGATACTGTGTATCAGGGGCGGACTGACCATTCAAGCACTCGGGCACTGCCCCAGGGCCCGGGGTCAGTAGGGTGCCCCATGAAATGCCCCTGGTACCTTTTTATAGGCTATTTTGGGTGTGCTTTGAGTGTGGGCAAGGACACGAGCCCCTTGATCCCCTATTGCCCTGGGGCCCCATGAGTTGTCAGTCTGCCCCTGCTGAGTGTGTGTGTGTGTGTGTGTGTATATATATGTGTGTGTGTGTGTGTATATATATATACAGTCAGGTCCATAAATATTGGGACATCGACACAATTCTAATATTTTTGGCTCTATACACCACCACAATGGATTTGAAATGAAACAAACAAGATGTGCTTTAACTACAGACTCTCAGCTTTAATTTGAGGGTATTTACATCCAACTCAGGTGAACGGTGTAGGAATTACAACAGTTTGCATATGTGCCTCCCACTTGTTAAGGGACCAAAAGTAATGGGACAGAATAATAATCATGAATCAAACTTTCACTTTTTAATACTTGGTTGCAAATCCTTTGCAGTCAATTACAGCCTGAAGTCTGGAACGCATAGACATCACCAGACGCTGGGTTTCATCCCTGGTGATGCTCTGCCAGGCCTCTACTGCAACTGTCTTCAGTTCCTGCTTGTTCTTGGGGCATTTTCCCTTCAGTTTTATCTTCAGCAAGTGAAATGCATGCTCAGGTCAGGTGATTGCCTTGGCCATTGCATAACATTCCACTTCTTTCCCTTAAAACACTCTTTGGTTGCTTTTGCAGTATGCTTTGGGTCATTGTCCATCTGCACTGTGAAGCGTCCAATGAGTTCTGAAGCATTTGGCTGAATATGAACAGATAATATTGCCCGAAATTCATCCTGCTGCTTTTGTCAGCAGTCACATCATCAATAAATACAAGAGAAACAGTTCCATTGGCAGCCATACATGCCCACACCATGACACTACCACCACCATGCTTCACTGATGAGGTGGTATGCTTAGGATCATGAGCAGTTCCTTTCCTTCTCCGTAAATCTTCTCTTCCCATCACTCTGGTACAAGTTGATCTTGGTCTCATCTGTCCATAGGATGTTGTTCCAGAACTGTGAAGGCTTTTTTAGATGTCGTTTGGCAAACTCTAATCTGGCCTTCCTGTTTTTGAGGCTCACCAATGGTGTACATCTTGTGGTGAACCCTCTGTATTCACTCTGGTGAAGTCTTCTCTTGATTGTTGACTTTGACACACATACACCTACCTCCTGGAGAGTGTTCTTGATCTGGCCAACTGTTGTGAAGGGTGTTTTCTTCACCAGGGAAAGAAATCTTCGATCATCCACCACAGTTGTTTTCCGTGGTCTTCCGTGTCTTTTGGTGTTGCTGAGCTCACCGGTGCATTCCTTCTTTTTAAGAATGTTCCAAACAGTTGTTTTGGCCACGCCTAATGTTTTTGCTATCTCTCTGATGGGTTTGTTTTGTTTTTTCAGCCTAATGGTGGCTTGCTTCACTGATAGTGACAGCTCCTTTGATCTCATCTTGAGAGTTGACAGCAACAGATTCCAAATGCAAATAGCACACTTGAAATTAACTCTGGACCTTTTATCTGCTCATTGTAATTGGGAACATGAGGGAATAACACACACCTGGCCATGGAACAGCTGAGAAGCCAATTGTCCCATTACTTTTGGTCCCTTAACCAGTGGGAGGCACATATTCAAACTGTTGTAATTCCTACACCGTTCACCTGATTTGGATGTAAATACCCTCAAATTAAAGCTGAGACTCTGCAGTTAAAGCACATCATGCTTGTTTCATTTCAAATCCATTGTGGTGGTATATAGAGCCAGAAATGTTAGAATTGTGTCGATGTCCCAATATTTATGGACCTGACTGTATGTATGTGTGTGTGTGTATATATGTATATGTGTATATATATATATATATATATATATATATGTGTATATATATATATATATGATTTTTTATTTTTTTTGTAAATTATATCCTTATATTCCTAGCAGCTTTGTTTTAAAGCAACTTTTTGCTGTACGAGTCCATCAAACCGCCACAATGTGTTATAGACATCACTGAAATATTTATTGATTGTTTGAAGTGGAAGAGAATAAATTCGGATGTTCTGTGTTTCTGTATCCAGTGATTGGTAAAGACAGGCTGTACTTGCAGAACTTAAATTCAGATGTCACTTCAGCTGTAGCAAGACCTGATGTGAAATCAGGATAGATGGATGATTGCATTGCTAGCTGTCAAGGCAGGAGAGTATTGGATGTAATCTAGCTCTCTATACACAGTGTGTGCCAAGTACAAGATAACTTCATCTTCAGGATACGCGTGCTTGTGTGTGTTATAGGACAGATTTTACCTGGATAGAAATGTCTGTAGTGTTCCTCCAGTATAAAGAGCACAGATAGTAAGGATATATATTTCTAACCCTTTTAACAGAAAAAATTGAGTACTATCGGTGATACTTTAAAATTTGCATTAACATTTAAATTTTTAGGACAAGCGTAGTACCCTCTGGAGTGCACCCTCCTCTTCTAAGGTCCAGATAGTACTAACACTAATCACCTATGATCTACAGCTACAATCACCTTGATATAACCCTTAAATAAAAAAAAAACTGTAAAAAGAAAACATGACTTTAATTCTGTTCTTGCCCAGCTTTTCAATGTTCACAGCCTTTGTGTCCCCAGGCGAGCAGGGGCTGGGCTTTGTGATAATTGGGGTATTGCAGAGACTTTTATCTTTGCTGCAGAACATTACATTGTTCTGTTTTTTACCCACTTGCCATTCATGGAGTGTCTTGGTAACCTTCTGGGCTTCAAGTTGTTAAAACAAGCTTATGTTTGAGCTTGGTGTCATTTTTTTTTCAGCCGGCACTTTAACTGCACTTTGAAGTGACAATTTTAGGGCTTGACATTTTGGTATCTATTTACTTGACGCAAACCCCATCTAATGTATTTTACCAAATCATGGAAATTGTAGTGTTTTGCATGCATTTAAATTCATTTTATTTATTTTTTTATATGCATTTCATAAACAGTTGCGTAAATATCGTGCAACATAAACAATTGCAATTACCATCATTTTATTCTACAGGGCCTCTGAATTCAGAAAATATATAGCGGTTTGGGGATTTTAAGTAATTTACTAGCAAAAATTCAGATATTAACATGTGAAAATTAAAAAATTGCTCCGGATGCAAAGTAGTTAATGCATATCTAAAGGCCAAAACCAACTATCAACGTTTATTCTTGCTGTATGACAATGACTTCAGATTTGTCCTACTCTCTTGTAAATGCGCATGCTTGTTTAGTGCTTCTCTTAAAGCTGTCTCCTGAAGTCTGTGTTCAGTAATAAATCCTTACGTTTATTTTCAAAAAAACAAGTAGCTGGATTGGACTTGGTATCAGGCTCATGCAGTCTCTGTACAGCAGAGCTCAGACTGGTAAAGGAAGGGGCAGGATTGGGAGGCATTTGGATGCACTGATAAGGAACATACTGATAGGAGGAGAGACCTGACCTTATCTTTTTTTCTGTCCAGTTAGCAGGCTGGGTGATGGAAAGAAGGTATCGTGGTACTACTCCTACAGTCTATAAAGGCTTATGTACACCTGCATCTCTTTGAAGAGTGATCCGCAGCGGAATGCTTTTCACAGAACAATGTAGTCATGGCTGACAGGCATTCAGGAGGGCATACTGTGATACTTTTGTCTCCTGAATGCTCAAACAGGCTTTTTGAATAGGAATGCCACACCGGAATAACAAGCCCAATGTTTGACTCATGGTTTCAGTGTGGCCCCATTCACTTGAATATGTTGTGTTTGAGACCGCAACAAGGGGGAGAATTTTTGCTGCGTGCCACAAAGCGTCACAGCTGCGGTATGTGTATATAATCGCCTACCATCCCAACTGAAAGTGTAAGCGAAGCCTAACTGTATCAGACAAAGTGGTGACCTCTGGCTATTCTGAATAACAGAGCTGTGTAACTCTCAAGACTGGTTGAACATAAATACAAATTCTTTGTCAGGTGAACTGGCTCCCTTATACACTCACCGGCCACTTTATTAGGTACACATTGTTAGTACCGGGTTGGACCCCCATTTGCCTTCATGTTGGAAACATCCCTCAGAGATTTCCGTCCATAATGACATGAGTTACTGTTGTCTATCTTTCATCTCGAACCAGTCTGCCCATTCTCTGACATCAGCAAGGCATTTTCCTCCACACAACTGCCACTCAATGGATATTTTCTCTTTCAAACCATTCTCTGTAAACCCTAGAGATGGTTGTGCGTGAAAATCTCAGATCAGCAGTTTTTTTTAAATGCTCAGACCAGCCCGTCTGGCATCAACAACCATGTCATGTTCAAAGTTACATAAATCCCCTTTCTTCCCCATTCTGGTGCTCGGTTTGAACTTCATCAAGTCATCTTCACCACGTCTAGATGCCTAAATACATTGAGTTGCTGCCATGTGATTGGCTGATTAGCAATTTGTGTTACCAAGCAATTGAACAGGTGTACCTAATAAAGTGGCCGTGAGTGTATCTAATTTGTGTAATTATAAGTTAACGGTCACCAGAAATTGTCATTTACATTTTTTTTTTTTTTTTTTTGTGATTGGCTGTCAAGAATATACAAAGTTTGATGATTGATTGTGGAATACGATTGTCAGGCTTCCTCGGTTGTTAGAAGAATGCATAAAGGTCATCAAGATGGCAGCCATTTCTTAGAAAATGTATTGAAAATGACGTAAGCAGATTATATGTGCAGACACTTATGTTTCATGGAACTGCCTGGAGCGCATGAGTGTGGTTCATGCCCCTCCAGCAATGGATGACCTGCAATGCCTGGTGTCATCTACTGAACACTTTCCAGCAGAAGCGGCTTGGATCGAGGCGAGATTCAGATCTTTTTTTTTTTTTTTTTTGGCTGCTATGAGAAAAGTTTGGAATTTTAAACATTTAAAGGAAAAGTCAGCTAAGAATGTATAACTAAAATGGCCATATAACCATGCAGAAATGAACACAGAGCTCTTTCCTTCCAGAGCTGTCACAAAGAAGCATTTAGGAGGAACTTCAGTGTGTATTCTGAGTTATTACAAATGTATGCCTGGGCAAAAAATAATAATTTCAACATAGTCAATGCATTAAAAAAACTTCTTGCTGATCTGCCAAAAATCCAGAGTGCTCCTAACCTCCTGTTGAGTTGACAGCATAGAGCCTCTGCTGCACTGAAATTCTAAGAATTGTTCCCAGCCCACCCCTTGCATTCATTGGATTTCAGTTCTTTCAATTAGGGAGGCTCAGCGCCACCTGTTGACACTCTATAGGGTGGTCTGCCTAGAAATGCCCACTCCTAGAGACCACCCATCACAGCATTTGCTTTGGACAGGTTTACTGATGGCAACAACAGTGGACCAAGCCTGTGTCAGCATGGCCGCTTGCAGTCTCTATCAAGGGTGCATATGACAGGGTGACAACATAGGAGCATAGTTAGGAGACTGGTGTCATACCATAATAGAGAGTGCCTGAACAAAGACCTTCACGGCAGGATCACCAGGTTATATTGTACTGAATGGCAGATTTCAAAAGACTGACTGAAATTACAAGAACATGTTGGTCCACATTCGCACCTGTGATTTTATGCATGTTGGCTGATGTGTGACAATGTATGACAAGAGGGTTACTATTATTCTCTATAGGACCCATTCACACCTGCAGTTCTCTCCTAGACGTCTTGAGGAGGAAAAAGTACATCCCCATTCACAGCTGTGTGATTTTGTTACATGTCTGCATGACAAAACTCATTATTGTCAATGGAACCCGTTCACAACTATGACATCCTCTCCTGTGTGACTTGGATTCTTTAGTGTACTTTGGGCTCCATAGACTTCAATGGTAGCATGTAAAAACACATGAAAATGCATGAAAAGCACATTAATAAAACATACAAAAATTGCATTGAAAATACAGATGCACAAGTGTAAACCTCGCTTTAACTACATTGCATCTGAGCACCACAAACCAAAAATTCTCTTTAATTCATTTTTAATTATTCGGAGAAAACTCCATCCATCCATCCATGTCTCTGTGCTTTATTCAGCTGAGAAGTCGCTTTAAAAAAACAAGAATAACAGGAAATGAGAAGGAATTCCTCCAAAGTGAGGGAATGCCTGATTGTCACCACTACTAGTGTCCTCATGGGAAGATTTCCCCTCTATTCTTATACTAAACACGCTGCTAGATTTACATTATCCTTTCTCTTCCTGTATGGGGATGATGGCACTGTAATTATTTTAATAATAAAAAAACCCTCTGAGTACCTTTCTTCGTAATTGATATACAGCTGTCACATGACCCAGCTCTTTCCCAGACTGTCTGCAGGGAAAAAGAGGCAAGAGGAGCTGCTAGTCCTCTGCTGCTGATCATTTGTTCAAAATTAATAAAAAACAAAAAAAACTGCCTTTGGGATACAGTGTCAAAATAAATAACTATCAATATAAGGTATGGGCTCCAGAGAGTGAGAGAGAGATATATATATAATTTTCCAGGTATAAATCATTAGTGACACCTCATCTGGAATATGCAGTTCAGTTTTGGGAACTAATTCACAAAAAAGATATCTGAGTACTGGAGAAAGTACAGAGAAGGGCATCCAAACTGATAAGAGGCAAGGAAGAACTCCGCTATGAGGAAAGATTAGAGGAACTGAATTTACTCTCTTTTGAGAAGAGGAGATTAAGGGGGGATATGAGCAACATGTATAAATACATCAGTGGTTCATATAGTGGACACTGTTATTCACTTTAAAGTTATCACAGAGGATAAGGGGGCACTCTTTATGAAACAAGATTTAATCTCCAAATACAGAAAGGCTTCTTCACAGTGAGAGCTGTGAAAATGTGGAATACACTAGATGCACAAATTAGAACTGGATACTGCTGTTTATAGGTAAAGTTGATCCAGGGAATATCCAAGCGCCTTTTGGGTGTTTTGAAATATTTTTTTTTCCCTGCTGGAGCAAAATAAATCATGGTTTATTAGGGTTTTTTTTACTTCCTCAAGCAGCTGTGGGTATAGCATAGTGGTATATGGAGGTTTTCTATCTGTGTGTGGGTTTTTTTTTCTTGTGGTTGAACTGGATCGACTACCGTCTATTTTTTCAACAAGATTAACAATGTGTCTTAGAATAACAGGGAGGTGAAGTCTCCATCAACCAAAATGTAATATCCCCCATTGTGTTCAGCTGATTACGCAGGCCATAGACTGCGAATTTCTTTCTTTCAACCCATAGAAGAAAATTCACACGATCAATTGTCGTCTTCCGGCAGGATGTTGGGGGTGGGCGGGGGGTGAAGCCATTCCCGTTGGGAAAAAGACAGTGATTATTGCTAGCTGCTGGTTTGAGCCTCAGCCAATCTTCTGAACCTGCCAAGATTCAAATCATTTATGGCTGACATTAGTGGGCATGGAGGAAGAGGGAGGAAGTGGGCTGTCATTTGCCACTGTGTATATGCCCACATATGTGACTCTATAGTCACATGGGCTGCTCTGCTTAGTTGTGATAGGGAGGAAATGTAGAAATATACTGAAAACTGAGCATGTACACTATCTGCCAACACTGCTCTGCAAAATCCCCGATTGTATTGGGAACATGGACAGAAAGGGGAGATAGAGAACAGCAAGATCAACCAGGCTTTTTGCAGAGTACAGAAAAAAAAATCCCATAGTGACTGAGTATGAACAGCATGTAATACAGCATTTGTCGACAGTAAAAATTTAAAGTGTCTTCATTTTAAAGATGTTCTTCACTTTCCATGATAATGGTAAACAAGACAAATCGAGAGGGTGAATCTCTCTAACGGGGGGGGGGGGGGCACAGATAGCAAAACAAATGAAATGTGCCCGGTGTTCTATAATACCTTTCCACTCTATCCAAAACATTAAAAAAATGCCTTTAGTTCTATGTTGTGCTTTAAATCCTGACCCATTTTGTTGTTTTTTTTTTTTTTTCTTGCTGCTAAAAAGGTGTTTATTGCTTTTTCCTGAGATCTGCTGTCCCAGGGTTAGTTAAAGAGAAAGTAAATGGAATTCTCTCAAATAGAGACCAGGACAACAATTTAAAAAAAAAAAAAATTCTACCACTCAAACCTTTTAGCTGGATTGGATGTTAAAGCGGTGCCTTCTATGCAGTGTGGGACAGGATTCTGTATCCAGTCTACAGAGGATATTATTACCCACCATGTACGTCTTCAGGTGGAAGATGGGCCAAGGGATTCCTGTGTGCCAACAACTGATGTTAAAAACTTATTGCGTTACTTGTGTTTTGCTTCCAGTTTTCTTTGTCAATTTTTACAGCATACACAAAAAGTGTATCACAGGATCGACTTCTAGAGCTGCAGGTCCTTGGGCGAACACCATTTTTGGCTTCTGCATTCACACACATTATTGATCGGAAAGATTGACTTCTGTTATTCTATATTACACAAAGGGAACCTTCTTTTGGAGAAATCTCTCCCAATCTCATGACCAGACAAATATATTCACAAGATTCAAAGTCACGGCCACCCCAAAGAAACAGACAAACAACAAATAAACCCGCAGACAGGAAGAAAAACATATGTACTGGCAGAATCAGGGGCCTATCTAATGCAAGTCAGATTTGGCAAAGGATTTGTCTGCAGTTTTTGGTATGTTTGCATCTCTTGCTGCTTGAAATTTGGACAGGCAGCTGGAACGGTTTTGTACCTTTTTCTGCAACAGGTTTACATCTGTAACTAAAATAGTTTTTCCAATTAAAGAGAATGACTCCAAGGAAGTGGTCAAGGACATGTTTGATATTGGTGCAATGCTACTTTTAATCAGAAGAGCAGGGAATATAGGAATCAAGACTTTATCTTATGGTAGGTCTGTCTTGTCATCCACTGCACTGCTCCTGGTTAAAGTGATTGTAAAGAGTAATTATTTTTATTTTTCTAAATAACAAACATGTTATAATTATCCACTGTCTGCAATGGTTTTGCACAGAGCAGCCCCAATCCTCCTGTTCTCATGTCTCCCGCCAGCTTTCCTGTCTCCTGCTGAGTGCCCCCATAGCAGGCTGCTTGCTATGGGGGCACTCATGTGAGCTCAATCCTGAGACGAACTGTGTGTCCATTGGCACACACAGTGCGGCACACCATCTACCTTTTAGAAGCGCTATACCACTTTTCAGCCATAAAAGCACCTCTCTGTTAGCCTATGTGTCCACACACACAGGCATTTACAAGCGTATTCAAAGAGTAGAGTTCACAGGCTGGAAAAAAAACATCACCCGCATGTTCAAGAGAAGAGCTTTTGGACAGAAAAAAAACGCTTAATGCGCGCAAATATCTTGAAACATGCCTAGATGCATTTAGCACTTGATCATTCGTTCAGTCCAATGGCCAGAATAAATTGATATTTGTATGGAATCTATAAATGCTCAGACGTGTGTGCAATACATCTTTAAGCTGCAGTTTCCTGCCAGGAGTAAAAAGAGTGCAGATAAATTCAAATGCCCCGTGTGCATGAGCCCTTACACTGCTTTGTTGTGAAATAAAATAATACATTTGTGACACTTCCAATGCTTCTGACCTGAAACTGACCATTGCAATGTATGTCATGTCTCCTTTTTTTCCTCAAAGGGTCCATTTGGAACAACATCTGCAGATCACGCCTTTAGCATTGGGGCTTAGATTCTGGGGGAAACACTTTACAGCAAAACTCTCAGGGGGGGGGGGTGATATTCCCATTCAGTTTAGCTGTGCACCTATTACAAATTAGGTAAATATGTCTCCCCTCTCCTAACCCCAGGACAAAAATAAGCAGTTAATCCTTGCAGTGCGGGCACAGCCCCACTGCATGGGAAAAAACATTTCCTGGAATTCCTTTTAAATACAGGGACTGTCCTTGAAATGTACAAATCCTGGGTAACTTTGTTATATACATGCAAGTATTTACATTTTTTTTAAAGCCTGCAGAACTCCAAACAAAAGTAACAAGATAAAAATGAATATCCCATTAAAAGATAACATATGTTTTCTTGTAATAATCAACTTCAGTCCAGAGATTTTCCCTATTTCTGCCTCTAGAAGTCCTCGGTCTCATCGCCAGTCTTAGACCCACCTCCGCTTGTGACTGGACAATGAAATGAGAAGCAGCACAGCAATGAACTCCTCTGTCTAGATTTAATGATATATCGAAGATTTCACAACTGAATTGATGCATATCTTTTATATCAGCCTAGAGTTCAACTTTAAAACTAAACTTCAGGCAGGTTAAAAAAAAATAGTTGTGTATTTGTATTTTAAATGCAGTTACTGTAACTACATGATTTGTTACTTTCCAAGCAATCTTGTCCCTTCCTGCACAGCAGAACTCAGACTGGGAGATGCAGTAGAAGGTGACAGTGTGGGGTGCTGCTGACAAGAAGAGAGCATTGTAAGCAGAGAGATGTACTTCTGCTGCTCTGTCCCTGTCCAATCAGCAGGGCTGTATAAATGCCAGGACTGGCTGGACAGAAAAACAAATCATTTGACACTTAGCTTTCATATGTGTATCTCCACTGTATTTAGCTTTGAGTCTCTTTTATGGAGCATATTATCTCGCGTGTCTTACAAGTGCACTAATACAGCTGCAATGACTTTATGCATTCTGTAAATCCTGAACCTGATTAAGGCTCTAAAATAGTTTTATCTTCTATCTTCAGGTGGCCATAAAGATTATTGACAAGTCTCAGCTAGACGCTGTAAATTTGGAGAAAATCTACCGGGAAGTAGAAATAATGAAGATGCTGGATCATCCTCATATCATCAAGCTTTACCAGGTAAGTCCATTGATCTGTATTAGACCAGATTGAAAAAGAATGATCATTCAGCTGCAATAGTCGCTTACCACTGTTTACAAGGCGCTTTGATTGCTTTTGAAATCTTTTTGTGACAAACGTTACACTTTCCAAGCCAGGCACACGTTATTCTGCACACTATTTACTGATGATGAAATAGTTTTCTTCCAGGACGCAGAGGTTTTTCAGGGACAAGACCTTTAAGACATGGTGAAAGAATGAAATGGTGTATATAATATGACACACATTAGTCATGGAGATTAAGTGACTGTTATATATTTATAAATGAGCTGAAAGTAAATGAGAGATGATATTCATGTCCATGGTATTGCTCTCTGATTAGGGCATGCTTAGAGAGAGCTTTTATTTATATATTTTCACATAATAGGACAATGTTAAGTCCTGAAAAAAAGGAACAGGAATAGGAGGGAACAAGTGATAGCAAAGTTTGCAAGTTATACACATTGTTATGCTTTCCTTAAGTTATAACGGTGGGCTTAGATGAGTGTATTATAAATACATCTCTATTCCATAAAGTGGAACTTTACTCAGAAAATGAAGTCCTGCTAGATCATTCAGGCTGACCCCTTTTGCAGGTATAGTTATCCAAAACATAAAAAAAAAGTGTCTATACTGTGATGCACGGTCTCTCCCTGCTCTGCACATGCTCAGTTTCTCTTTATTCTTGGCACTGTACCTAAAATCCAAGCCACTAGAGGCTGATCAGCTGATAGCTTTAAGATTTACTGTTGCTAGGGGAAGAAAGGAGACGGACTGTGCCAGAAGAACACAGATTAGGGAGGGAGGAAAGAAAAGCAGGAGAGGTGACAGGGCATACTCTAATGCCAGGGAGTGTGTAGAAGAGCTACTTAAAAAGAGAGGGTCTTATTTTTATCTCCCTTGATATTTTGTTCCTTCTCCCTCATCAGCATGTGAACTTCAGCACTGTATCATTTCTGTCAGCCTTCCTCTCTATCTGAGCCAAGACATACAATCAAAGCTGAAAATGTACATATTTTAGTTAAAGAAAGTTATATAGTTTTTGAGACCAAGGAGAAAGGGGTTCAAGGAGTTTTCAGCAAGGAAGTGACTGCTTTGGGCTTCAACAATATTGCTGGGGGGAACTGACTTGGTGTCACTGACATCTCTAGTGACACCATTACAGTGATCAGTGCTAATAAAAAGCACTGACACTGTACTAATGGCATTGGGCAGGAAGAAGTTAATTTTGGAGCAATCAAAGGGTTAATTGTGAGCTTTTACTTCTGGCTGTGTTAGTGCTTTCAGCTGTAAGCACACTGCTTTGTATGGCTCTGCTATGCAGAGCCATGCAAAGCAGTGTGCTGGAGCTGACAGGAGAGAGAACTGTATTGTTTACATACAGTTCTCTCCCTCCATTGGTAATGCTCTGGGATCTGGTGATTGACAGCTGAGAAATGCAAACTTGTGAGTATATATACGTGATTTTGCACACCCCTGCTACCCTGTTGCAGTATATCTGCTATAGGGTGGTGGGAAAGCGGTTAAGGGCTCCCAAGGAATGTAAACTTTTTACTGACATAGGCTTAAAAAATGATTTTGCAGTAATTACTTTCTGGAATTGAATCATTGTATTCTTTAAAGTATTAGACTTGTTTCATAACTTTACGGAAAACTGACAGTAATTTTTTTTCTAAATTCATCAGGTTATGGAAACCAAAAACATGCTTTACCTAGTGACAGAATATGCCAAAAATGGGGAGATCTTTGGTAAGTGTCTCGATCATTATCTCTTTATAACTGTGGTGCCATCTATGTGTACTTGCTGTGCACAGCTCCTTCGGGGTAATGTAGCACATTCTGTGAGAGAAATGCACAATTGTTTATCGGTTTGTGATTATGACTTGTAGCGCCAGGTGTTCTTAACCTAATCAGCCAGAAATGTATTGTCATTGCTTTAAAAGAATCAGAAAAGAAATCTAGATGCCTAATGCTTGTATATTTTCTTTAACCGCTTCCATACCGGGCACTTTTACCCCCTTCCTGCCAAGGCCAATTTTCATGTTTCAGCGCTCTCACACTTTGAATGACAATTGCGTGGTCATACAACACTGTAACCAAACTAAAATTGTATCATTTCCTTCACACAACTAGAGCTTTCTTTTGGTGATATTTAATCAACACTGGGGTTTTTATTTTTTGCTAAATTAACAAAAAAAAGACAGAAAATTTTGAAAAAAAAAAACCCATGTTTTTTTTCTGTTATAAAAGTTTGCAAATATATAATTGTTCTTCATAAATTTAGGTCAAGATGTATTCTACTACATGTCTTTGTTGAAAATAAGCCAAATTAGTATGTATTATTTAGTCTGTAGGAAAGTTATAGAGTTCACAAACTATGGGATATATCTGAAAATTGATCAATCCTGAAGTACTGACAGCCATTCTAATTTCTTGAGGTCCAAGACACTGACTGGTGACAGTACAAAACATTTTTTTAATATTTTTTAAAAAAATTTAATTTTTTTATTAGTTTTAATTTTTTATTATTTTTTCTCTCCCTTTTTTTAAGATTTGTTTTCATATTTCACTATGACCAAAGTAGTATAATGTTACCATAGTAACATTTTACTACTTTGGGGAAGTGATCAGTATATATTTTTTTTTTTTACATATAATTTGCTTATAGCGAAGAATTACTTTGCTATAAGCAAGCATTTACCTGAATGAAATCGATTCATTCAGGGTTTTTTTCGGGTTTTTTTGTGCTTAGCTGTGATTTGGCCACGGCTAATCACATGATACAGATGGGCTGTGATTGGCCCAGCTTGTGCATGTGATCACTGTGACCATTCACAGCTAGACACGCTTGTATACAATGGATGGCATAAAAGGAAGCCATCCATTGTATACAACTGTCATGTGACCTGCTGCGATTGGTCACAGCAGGTCACATGGTACTGGCAACGGGGCCGGTACACAGATCTGTTATCAGCCGTGTCCGAGGTACATGGCTGGTGACCGATCATGCCGCAGAGTGGCCCTGCGGGCAGGCGCACTGCGTGTGCCTGAAAGGATGCCATATGGCGTCCACCCGGAGGGACGAGCTGTATAGCCAGATGGCGACCGGGCGGAAACTAGTTAAAGTGGTTGTGAACCTCTGAAATGAAAATGAGCAGAGCATATCCCTCTATAGTGTATACTAGCCTCAATCCAAAGCACCAAGTATGATTTCCGTCTCTTCTCTCCTTCCGCTATCTGTAGGAGTCACTGTGACAGATTAAGCCAACACCACACAATCTTGGAAGATGCCCCCCCCCCTCCAGCACACAGCAGGTGGTTGACCGCCTCAGCTGTTCGACCGCCTCAGCTGTTCATGTTTCCCTACGAGACTGTGTAGCGAGGGTGTGTTCATTCCCTTCATTGAGTTCCAAGATTACACTCGGCCCCCTGCTCTATGCTGTGCAGTATGTGACGTCAGATCCCTTCCTCTGGCCTGCTGAAGCTGAGAAAAAAAACATTTGATCTGTGTGTTTTAGAAAGCTGTAGCGGAGAGAGGACTACTGATAAACAGATACATAGATGAAACAAATCCTCCTACATAAGTTGTATCACCCGAGGCCACTCACTTCACTAGGTAAATGTACGGGTTTACAAACTCTTTAATACTTTAATTAAATTTTGATTTGGTAAAATCATTTTCTATATAATGAGAAGGAAAGAGATATGCACAGAATTTGTAGAATACATTATTTTAAAGGTGTCCTATTCATGTGGGGTTTTTATTTGGTTGTGTTTTATTTGATCTCATTTACTATAAAGTTAATTGCTTTCCCAATCGATATCAACTCTAAGGCCACTGCACACTGGACGTTTGTAATGCTGCTCTTAGGGTCGTCTGCCGTTTTTTAAAACTTTTTCCCTTGTTCTGCCTCTAAATGCCCCTGCATGTTAGTTTGTGTATCCATTCACACAAAGGGATTTAGAGGCAGGAAAAAACACCCCGCTGCTAGTGTGTTCAGGTACAGTGGCCTTTTTGGCAGAAAAAAATGTTTGATGCTCCTTAGTGCTTCTAAATGCTCATTAACACTAGGTGCGTTCAGCACTTGAGCATTAATTCATTTCAGTGGGCAGAATAAATTATTATTCTAGCCAACTAAATGGATTAACGCCCAAGTGCTTGACATACCTAAACACATTACACACATTTTCAAATGTCAAGCTTTTTTTTCTGCCAAAACACCACTACTGGCAGGAAAGGCAATAGGAGTGTTGACTAAAGCATTCAGTGTGCATGAGGCCTTTACGCGAGCCATCTGCACTGTGCAAGAAAATTTTCCCCAGAGTTTAGTGAATGTCATAAAATTTCACATTGCAAAGCATACCCATGCAAGGAACATTTTAAAAAACAGCAGCTTTGCTTGCACATGATTGAAAGCTGGATGATGGCGGCACTTTATCTCATTCACTAAGCTCTGGGGAAAGTTCCCTTGCAAGTGATCAATCTATTTGTCTTTAGTAAATCAACTACATTGTGTTAATGCACATGCCTGAATGTGAATGGAGGCCGAAGTTTGGGACATATGTATACTCCACTGGTCCTCTGCAACAGCAACTGCTGTGACTTTGAGTTTGGAGATGGACTGTCTGCAGTAAAGCTCAGCCTTTAGTACAAGCAGTTTTACCTGTTTACAAGAGAGCCGAATCCTCCATTAAATTGTTGATGAATGTTTGTTGTACAGACGTCATTGGAAACTTTTTTTTTTGTGACTTCTGGGTGTTTTCCCAAGAAATCCTCTGTTAAATCATGCCAAGAAGAAAGGGTCATTTTCCATGCCCAGTAGCCCCCTGAAAAGGTTTCTGTTTGTTTTCTAGCACGATCACACTTCATCTGAGGGATCCAGGAAGCTCCAATGACGTCGCTCCCTACCTGACTAATTCATTCCTCCTTAATTGTTTTAACATTTGCTTCCTGTTCTTCTGAGCTCGGAACGCGGGATTTTCTGAGTTTGACCTTAGATGATCATCATAACTTTCAACTAGTGATTTCCTAGCATTTCTGAAAGGAGCTCTGCTTATTGACTTTGCATGCATTGATTCTTAGGTGCATGGCAGTGATAATAGAAAGTTTGTCTTAACCCTAACACAGTCAGGTTGATTCATTAAAGGCAAATCGACTGTTCACTTTGCAAGGGGATTTTTCCCAGAATTTCGTGAATGAGGTGAAGCTCTGTTGACATCCATCATCAGTCATGCAAAATTCCGCTTTTTAATTTTTTCCTTGCTTGTTTGGGTATTCTTTGCAAAGTGATGTCTCAACACATTTACTTAGCTCTGGGGAAAATTCCCTTGCACGGTGCAACTTTCTTTTCAAAATGTATAGCATATTAGCCTTTAGCAAATGAATCCCAGCATGTTCTGTCACTAAAACCTTTTACTAGATGGCTTCGGGATACTACTGTTCAGTTTCTAGCATTTAGAATTTGGAGGGCACTTTATTGAAGGCTGCCCACCATAGCAATGTGTGTCCAAGGCCAAAAAGTTATGTGGTCGTAAGGGGCATGGTTTGTAGTGACACACTCTTCTGCCCATAATAGGGAGCCATCCCTGCCAGGAGAACACAGTGGTTACAGCTGCTGGCAATAATCGCATGCTAAAAATTCGACATGTTGGTTGTACCCAAGGCGATCCATCGATCAGCCTGCTCATAAATGGATTGAATCTCAGCCGAATCCTGCTGAACCTACCTAGATTCATGCCACCTATGGCCAGCTGTAAGTGCTAGTCTTGACTCCTGCTCAACAAATGTGTTATTTAAAAAAAATTAGAATGCAAAACATGCCTTCTTGCCTGTAGGATGCTTTAGTTTTTTTAAACCATAACTGTAATATCTTGACATTAATATAATTTTATTAATAATAATACATAATGCATTTGGCTTTTGGGGAAAGTTGGAGGAAACCAGTACCACCAGAGGATTTATTGTGAGTACTATTTGCCTACACAGCTAAGAATCTGGCTGTACAGCTTCATCAACTGCCTCAGAATCCGAACTGGAAATGTTGTGTATACTTTTGTTTCTTGTTTTCTAAACAAAGTTCTTCCAAAGGTGTTAATAAAAGGTTAGATGGTGAACCAGGTTTTATTAAGAAAAAAATACAATTTGAAAACCATTTTATACGTTTGCTTCAGCAACTTCTGTGTAACAGAATATACAGCATAGATACATTAGGGGAACTTTACTAAAACTTGAACATACAGAATCGGACAAACAGATGTGCATATAACCAGTTGCCTTCTGACTTCAGTTTGTTCAGCTGAGCTTTGAAAATAAAAGCTAGAAGCTGAGTGGTTGCCATGCACGGCTGCCCCAGTCATAGTAATTTCCCCTTGCAATTGGCTCCTGAAATCAGCAGATAGCTACAATGTATGAGATTTTGCAAAACCTAAAGCGGAGTTCCACCCATAAGTGGAAGCTCTGCTTATCTGCCTCCTCCCCCCTCCGCTGCCACATTTCGCACCTGGGGGGCGCGGGTACCTGGTTTTGACAGGTACCCGGTCCCATGTCCCATGACCTCAGACATGCAATATGAACAAGGCCTGTTCCTCCATAGTGTGTACTTGTCTCAATTAAGAGCAATAGGTTTCATTTCTGTCTGCTGCTTTGTTCTTCTGCTGTCAGCATGAATCATTTCTGACAAGTTTTCCTGACACCAAGAGGAAAACGGTGACAGGGGAGGGACCTCCAGACAATTGACATCCTCAGCTCTTTTCCTGGGAGCTGTTTGGAGGAGGTTTCCTGCAGTGTGTAATTTCAGCTCTCCACCTCCTTATTTCTGAATTCTGACAAGCTTTATACATTCAGCTCTTTGAAATAATGTAGAGATGAGTATACTGCAGATAAATGGGTACAACTTATGAAGGAGGATTTGTTTCATCTCTGTATCACCTGAGGCCAGTCACTGCACTAGGTATATGGAAGGGCTTACAACCACTTTAGTATCTTAAAACTGAAAAAAATATTAAAGGCTATTTTCTTTTCCTTGTGTGGGAAGTCCAGACTGGTACAATATGTATAATCTGCTTCCCTGAAAATGTGCCTTTTCTTTTGTTTTCCAGTCGGTCTGCAAACCGACTGCTAAGCAGACACCCATATGCACATGCTGTGCTGGCCAGTGCTGTGTTTGTCCATTCAAACCCCTGGCTCCCGGAAAGCCATGCTCCTGCTCCATCCTCCGTAGGCTGCAGGAGCCTATCGCTCCCCTACAACTTGGAATTTCAGGGAACGCCACAGATAAATGGAAACCAGCAGCAGTGACGAGGATAACACTTCAGCTTCAGTTCTCCTTTTAATAATGATGCATTTACAAGCAGACACGTGAGAGCTACCCTAGTCTGCAGTGTCTGACACCAAAGGATTTGTCCTCATTTAATCCCTTCATAAAGTAGATGTAATCAGTTTTAAAGTAGTATATTCTATGACTTTAGAGGTAAAACCTGCAGTGAACTGTGATAGTCACAATAAAATTCATCGATGACGTCTGTTTGCTGCTGGAGAAATCAACTTGGGCATGGTTGCTAAAGCAACTACATGCCGCAGCCACAGAGGTAGCAGAATCATTACCCCACTATAACATAGATATACAGATTTAAAATTCTTAAAAACAAAATGTTGAGTCATTCTTGTTCCTGTCGGAGTTAATTCCTTTAGTTTATTTTAAAAATTCCTAAAGTTTATTTATAAAATTTATACTTTTTTTTTTTTTTTTTTTTTTTTTTTAGTTTCTAGTATAAAATAAAAAAAAGAAGCCACGCTAGATAAATAACAAACCAGACACAAAATCATACATGAAAGTTTATAGCAGTCCACATGTGAACAAATCTTCTCTTCCAAAAAGCTCAAGCACACTTCAATGTGTAAGTACAGACACCTTTGTCATTAAAAAGTGTATATGAAGGGCCACAGCTCAACCTTCAGCTAATAGAGCATACACCAAGCTTGAAGGAAATTCTACCACCATGTAACACCATTAATAGAAGCCTCTTACCAGATATGATGGACCATGAAATTAACTTCATGATCAAACTTGATTTGGTTGTATAATCCTCCAGTGGCTCCAACCATAAGATCAAGCACTGCACCTCCGCTTGCAGGCATTACCACCAGGAAAAAAGAATATACTGCCAAGTACATTTAAATCGTATGCATTTTATTTAATGCGTACAAATTTGTAGTGGTAGATTGACAAATGCCAGCTCCAACTGCCACTTGTGCATGACCTGTACATGACATCACCTGACGTGATGGCTCTATGTTGGTTTTTGTCAGAGTGTACATAGGATTTAGTGACCTCCATGTAACAGAGTTCAGGATTGGTGATTGGCTACTTAGACCAGAGCACATTCTGGGAGGTAGGAGAGGAGGTCATAGGTTTCCTCATTTCTAAAAATATATTGATGCTGCTGCAGGCAAACTGAGTGATAGGGGACCACAATAGGGGTGGGTTGGCAGTCAACAACAGAACCTGTCATTTTGCAAGGTAAAAGTCAATCGGAGCAGCTGGCATAAAAGGCGAACCTCTCAAACCTCCTAATCAATATAACAATACAATATGCAGCGCTAAGGTATAATAAAAGTGAATAGAAACCAATAATGCATATTATAATAGCCAACAATGTGAGACGCTGCAGAGTGCCAAATGACACAATCAAGTGGATATAACGTCCCAATATGACGTATAAAGTGCTCAAGGTGATGAAGTAAATTATAGTCCAAACAGCAACCGCCTTAAGGTGATGAAGTAAGATGGAGCCTGGCGATGTATGCTGAGTGTTGCCTGACATGCTGAGGTTTGCCAGATGACCCCCAGAGTCCTGCTGTCCAGATCCAGATGACCAGGAGCGGTTTGAATTACTCAAATGCACAATATATTGCGCTTTCTGGTTAGTGCAATATACCTGCATTTTAATATCGCAGGAATCCCGGATTTGCACCTTAAGGCGGTTGCTGTTTGGACTCAATTATAATTTACTTCATCACCTTGAGCACTTTATACGTCATATTGGGCCGTTATATCCACTTGATTGTGTCATTTGGTGCTCTGCATTGGCTGTTATCATATTTATTATTGGTTTCTATTCACTTTTATTATACCTTAGCACTGCATATTGTATTGTTAGAACCTGTCATTTTGTCCTTCCAGGGTAAAATAATATTGTGCTTAAGTGCAAAGGCAATTTTGATTGCTTGTCTATGAATAATAAGTCATGACCATGGCAGACGTGGGATAGTTAGGCCTGGTACTTGAAAAGCTGAGCATCCTACTTCTAATGTTTTCTGTGTAGGATTGCACCTATACTGTTTTTTGTTTTTTTTTTATCAGCAAGTACGAGTACTGATATTTGTGCTCAAGTACTCACTGATACCGATTACTGATACCGATTACTGATACCGATGCGTTATGAGCCTTACAAAATGAATGGCTCACATCACACTGCAAATCTTCAAATCACACCGCACCCACAGGGAAACCGTATGCGATTCAGAATTACACTGCTACTTCAGCTGAAATCACATGTGATTCTTTGCAGCGTGATTTGAGCCCATTCATTTGGTATCTGCATTTACAGGAGTACATGTGCAAATGCTAAGTATTGGTGCAACCCACTAACCTCATCCCTGAAAAAGTGCCCAGAGCCATGTTTGCTGCCAGAAGAGATGGATCCAGTGATTGCCAGCTAACATTGCATCTTCTGTAGCCGCTTAAGTTTTTGCTTCCTTTTGTTAAAATGTCAGAACTAGACACAACCTGAGCAAAGGACCACAAAGGCCTTACTACAATAGCACATTCCAAAGTTATTGTGGTTTTGTTACAGAATTTCTTAAAACAAGAAGATAATCTTTAACCATAGAAAACAAGCTCCTGTCCCATCCATAAAAATAAATGCTCCAAATACCATCCTTCCCCTAGAAGAAGTAGAATTGGGTTTACACTATAGAAGATGAATTCCTCTGTGCTGTGGACGTGATCTCTCCATATCATGTCATGTATCTACAACCCCTTGATGAACTAGTGCAAATTGCAGTAATCTGTAAAAACCCCCAGCAAACTATTTGACATCAGTAGCTTGGGCATTATAATGGAATCTGCTTTCTGATTGGTTCTTGCTTTTCCTTTCAAAAGGATACAGACTCGGTGGCAGGAAAATAGAAAACCCTTCCAGTAATGTTCTGGTCCTGATGACAGTTGACAAGGCTTCGACTATCACTGGCCTACATAGCAGCTGAGACATTGACTTAATGAAGGTCTGCAATGCCCTTCTATTAAAGATGGCCATACAGATAACTGTTCGATGAGAGGTTGTGTTAGACTAATGGGTGGATGGCTTGTTTAAATTGATCCCAAATGTATGGTACATTACAGAGGCATTAAACACATTGTGTGTTTCAGTATCGATTGCTGGGTTGTTAACTGTCCTGCGGTGAGCTAGTTATTTGCTTTTGCTGCTCAAGGCACCCCATGTTTGTTGTATTCATCCTAGGGCAATTTTGATTGAACATTTTGTATTTTGGTCCATTGACTGTGTAATGTAAAGATTGCCACCTTAAAAAGCCTAACTGTTGACACAACAGATTAATACAGAAAAATTTTACATTAAAAACATTGCTAGGGGTGTTTAAACATACCCTGATTGTACAAATAACCATGTATTGTCTAAAGTATGATAGATCCTGCATTAAAGGGTTAGTTCATGGAGATATTGGATGTCTGTAAATAAAAATAAGCTGTACAGCTTTGACCAAAATGAAATAAAGCTCTTGCTTCCATTTACATACCTCATGAAAGACTGAAAAACTTCTAGGATGTTGCTAAGAGTCTTACTGTTCACCTCCACCATCACTGGAGTGAACTCTTTCTCTGATTCAAACCCCATCACATGCTTTGTCTCTCCATGATGCAGTAGAATCTGAGCTCAGGGTTTGAGAGCTCCTCCTTGTGATGGTGGAGGTGAGCAGTAAGAGCTAGGCTTCTCTTAGAAAAATCCTTAGCAACACTCTAGAAGTTTCCTAGTTCGGTTTCATGAGGTACTGTTTGTAAATTGCCTATGCCTATCACAAGGGCAGTATTCAACTTTAACCAAGGCTGTACAGTTTGGTTTCATATACAGATGCCTCTTGAAGCCTTTTTTTTTAAATTTTTTTGCTAGTGAAGAAAGTGTAGAAATCGACCCACCATTGCATGTCTTTGATTCATATGGTTCCACACCTTTATAATGGCTTCGTGGACCCCACGTTTTGTACAGATAAATAAAAGTTAGCACTTTTGCTGTCAGTTTTGAACGCACTTGGGGTCCATGCACACTGGCTTAAAAAAAAAAAAAAGTTTCGCATTTTGCCTGTAGAAATAAATAATGTTACCTTTTACGTGTCCATGCACATTGGGTCATTTAGAGGCATATATTAGCCTCCTCCGAACCACACCATAGCCGAAAGATGGCTGCAGTGTGGTCGTCTAGTTCTTGGACGGTGTCTATAGATGTCCTCCCAGAACCCTACCCCTTGTGCGCCCCCGGAGAGCGCATCGGGAGTGCTTTATTGCTGTGTCCTTTGGACACAGCTGATCACATATTGAGGTAACGGGCCAATCACAGCGGCCCTTTACCATGTGATCAGTTGTGTCCAATCAGAGCTGATTCCATGTAAACAAATGTCGGCTATCAGCATTTCCTTTCCTCACTCATGGTCACTGTGTGTGAAAAGGAAAGCCAATAACTGGCAATCCTGTGACAGCACAGATATTTTTTTTTTTTTGTCAAAATTTTTGTGATTTAATTCCACCAAAAGAAAATGATCTAAAAAAGTGATAAAAACATTTCATCTGGGTGCATGACTGCGCAATTGTCATTCAAAGTGCAATAGTGCTAAAAATTGGCCTGGGCAGGAGGGGGGTAAAATTGCCCAGTATTGAAGTAGTTAAGCTCTGCGTTTTGAGGCAGAAAAAACCCTTCTGTTTTGTTTTGTGGGTTTTTTTAGCGCATTTTTCTGGCAGAAAACCTAAATGCTAGTACAAAAATGCTCAAAAGTAGCATTTTGTTTTTCTGCAATGAGCGCCGGTGTTTTTTTGTTTTGTTTTTTTTAAGCCAGTGTGCATAGACCCTTACAGATGCAAAGCTTTGTAGAATTATTAATAAGCGGTCTCTTTTGATATATAAATTGAGAATAAATTGATCATTTTTAAAGATGTATTGATTGATTATTAGACCATCATATTTATTTACATTTTTCATTCATTACCCCTATTTCATATTATAGTTGCAGAGCATAAGCTTACAAATTGTCACAGACAGGTGTTTTGGGGCAAACCTTGTACCAATTAAAATCCTCTTTCATTGTGGCTACATTTGTTTAAGACCGTCTAATTGCCATTTAACTGGCATTTGGCACAATTTGAGTAGAGTAAATATGGGCACTGAGATGTGTTTCTTTGTTTGATTTCTTGAGTAATCTGCTGGCTCGGTGGCAGAACAACATCTGGTATAGACATTTATCTGGACGTACAGCTGCCACAAAATGCCAAGTGACGTCTGCAGCTCCCTTCCTGTTGGCCCCTCATGCAAACATGAGGCTTGTGGTCTGTTGGCAGCATTGTGCAAGTTAGCCTCAAAGGCAACCTTAGATTCTTAAGACAGCGTAAACCCGATCCCAGGCTCAGCATGCCTCAAACACGTTATAAAAACACTTCCTCAATACAGATGTCCTGCTCAGCCATTTCAACAAAGGGGTTAAATGGAACATTGAGCCTTTGTCCTTTTTAAGTTGCATGTGTAAGTCTGCTTCCAGTGTTCTTTGGGGCTGAGAAAGAACAGAACAGATCTATCATGATATCACTACCTTTCCCACATGTGCACTAGATCAGCAGCTGTCAAACTTAAGAAACAATTTCCTTTTTTTCGAGTAGTTCCTGCCAGTTGTTATAAATGTTCTCTTTTCTTTCTTCGGCTGATTATACGTGTTTATCTTGTTCTGTAACATTGGATCCTGTATCCAGTACAAAGTGTAGGAGTGCGGACTCCTGGAACACCTCATCTCCTCCAATATTTCTTACAGCTTTGCAACAATTTATACAACTGTTGAAAGCAACAAATGTTACGCTGTGTTTTGAAGTTAAATAGCATTATCCCACTGATATAAAATGTAACAGTGGGAACCGGTGAAAGGAAATGTTAAGGAAAATGTAAAGGGACAGAAAGGGTTCAGTGCTCCAGGCTGCTGCAGTTGTTCTTGATGTCCATTCGTGTGATATAGAATGTCATAGGAGCATGGTCGGTCTTATATTTCCAGCAGGGATGAATGTACTACGTGTGCACATGCATGGGGGCCTGAAAAAACAACAGGGCCCAAAAACAGACTTTGGCCAGGGATGCAGATTTGGGAAAAGGCAAAGGGCCAGACGTCTCTTCCAGTCTCATGATATATAATGTACTAGGAGCCCTCTAGGTCTTATGTACCTAGCAGAAACCAATGTATTGCATTGAAGCCTGAAAATACAAGAAGGCCAAACAGGTCTGAGAGAGAGAACACAGAGGTTCAGGATGTGTGCTGCTGACCATCTGAGGCCCTTGTTAAAAAAAAAAAAAAAAAAAAAAAGACATCCCACTTTAGAAAGTAAATGTTTTTTTTCTAATTTTGGATAGCTTGTAGAATAGTTAAAACTAGTGGTGCACTGAAATGAAAATTCTGGTACCGAAACCTAAAATTCAAAATGCACTTGGCAGAAAACCGAAACCGAAATGCGCAGTTGTTAAAAATGAGTATATATTTTTTGGAAAAAATACACTTTGATTAAGAAAAACAATATATACCCCAATTTTTTTGTACAATATGAAAGAGGATGTTACGGAAAGTAAATAGATACCCAAATCTTTAAAATTGTGCACGCTCGTGGAATGGCATGAAACTGCGGTACTTAAAAATCTCCATGGGTGATGCTTTAAAAATTTCTACAGGTTAGCAGTGTAAAGTTACAGAGGAGGTCTAATGTGAGAATTACTGCTATTGCTCTGTCATTCGTGGCGATATCTCACATGTGTGGTTTGAACACCATTTACATATGTGGGCATGGCCTACGTTCAAGTGTCCCCACCCCCCCATGCGTTCACCACTAAGTGCGAGCATGGGGGGATGGGGGCACTTGAAACTTTTTTTTTTATTTCATTTATAAAATTTTTTTTTTTTTTGCACTGTTCCTTTAAAAAAAAATGTAATCACTTTTATTCTTATCACAAGAATTGCATGCATCCCTTGTGATAGAAATAATTAGTGACAGGTCCTCTTTATGGAAAGATATGGGGCCAATAAGACCCCACATCTCTCCTCTGCAATGTACAGCACTGAATATAGAAAAAAAAAAGCATTCATCTAGTGCTTTATAAAAAAAAAAAAATGTCCGGAACAGGAAGTGACCTCTCCGGGCCTCGAAGGGCGTAGAGAGGTGTGACGGCCATCTTTCCTTCACTCATCTCTATGCCCAGCGCCGGGATCAATGGTTTCTCAGGTAAAGCAGAACTACAGAGTGGCGGTCTGAGGCGATGGAGGCAGCGGCTGGTGGAAAGGGGCGGCGGCGAGGAGCGGGGTTTTTTCTGCACCTTTTTTTTCTTTTCGGCACCTTTGTTTTTTCATTACAGCCAAAAGGTGTTTTCGGCCGCTGAAATTTCTGTGCATCCCTAGTTAAAACCCCTATCAGTTTTTTGCCATCTTTGTTCCATCTGGGAGATTTCTTTCAAGACCCAACAGGTGTTCAAAAGTGACTGGGTTTTTAACCCCTAACCTACCAAAAAAAAAAAAAGTTCTGGCTTTAGATACACACGGAAGGCTGTGGAATGGGTTTGGGTCCATTACGGATATAACAGGAAGTGATGCCATTGGGCCCGATGGTGCAATTTTGAGTACAGATGGAGTGATTGATTGGGGTAATGAATTATAAGATGTAGCAGGGAAGGAGGACAAGTTGTGCAGCTCCTCTTACATACACTTTGTAATGTAGATACCCCTTGAGAATGGAGAGAATTTGATTGAGGTGCCATCATATAACAGAACATATAAAAATGTGAAAAAACAGTTTTGAGTTTGAAACGGGTTTTAAACTCCACAGATGAAGTCTACCACTAGTTATTAAGTTGACTATGTAAGGTGAGGATGAACATGGGGCTATGTACTACTGTTCAAAGTTACTCTATTTTAAAGAAAATTATTAAAGCGGCACTACGCTGCATCTGAGCACCACAAACCAAAAATGCTATGTAATTCATTGTTAATATTCAAAGCAAACTCTCCCATCCATCCATATATCCATGCTTTATTTTACTAAGAAATCACTTTGAAAAACATCCGCTAGCATTTCTGGCTGTGGCCATCTTGAGTAAGGGCAGATGATTAATGTATCATTTACTTCCTGGAATCCATCTGCTCTTAGCTCAGGCACTGGCTGTGCTGGGAAAAAAAAGTGTAAATATGGTATACTTTTCCTATCCATTTACTAATGCTAACAGCATAAGGATAAAAATCGCCCATGTTGATTGAGAGAGTAAAGTGTAAAGTTGCACTTTAAGTTCTTTTTATGCATCAATATTAAAAAGAGAATTTTTAAACAGAGTAGTTTTGTAAGGCATGTATGTTTATAGGTCCTGAACACACAGCACACATCTGAAGCCAGGAATTCACTGGCAGTTAAGATCCATTCACATTATTTTGTCAGCAATTGACGCGATCATAATGTTAAGTGAAACCAGCTTATTTATATCTCTGCTAATAAAATGTACTTCACATAAAAGCAACAACTGTTCTGGAACATCCAAAACTTGCTCTTTCTCATTCTTGAATGCTGAGTCGTCGGTTTTCTTGTCCTGGAAAAAAGTTGGCATATAGTCCATGCGTACATATCTTCAACCATACTTCAATCTAGTGTACACTTGGAGATCATACAGAACATTGCTCTGACCTCACTTTAACCACTTTAGAGTGTTATACCTCCTTACACCTTCTCTGCTAGATATATATTTATACAGAAAACTGTGATCTAAGAACAATTGAATACAAGTAAAAGCAATCATGCGAATGCTATTCAGGAAAAATTTTGCCTGCCTAGTTATAAGGTTCAATGTTCCTTTTAAAGTCCCCGTATGGAGTAGGGTAGAGTTGAAACCCCTGTCAGGGTTTTTTTTTTTTTTCCTGTGCATTCCATTGGGGAGACCTCCCTACAATTTCTGTTCCAAGCACACATCAGGGAGTGGAAGGAATCTCTATAAAGAGAAAGGAATTCCCCTCTTAGAGGCCTTCCTCGCCAGAAGATGTGTCCCCACTGGAAGATTTCCTCTTTTCTTCAAACAGCTTCATCAGAATAGGTGTCTCCATTGGAAACTTTCCCCTTTTAGATAGCTTCATTGGAACAGGTGTCTCCATTGGATGATTTCCTCTTTCTTCTATATTCATGTTCTGGTGACAATTGTGAAATATTGTTTAGCCCATCACACAGGTCAAAAAAGAGGATAAATCTGTGAGCAGGGACACAGACAACAATACAGCCTCAACAAGGGATCTAATCCTTCCTTGCTATATTCTAAACAGATTAACATGGATTCGACTCGAACAATCCCCTCCATCCTGGTTATATTCCCACAAAAGATATCTGATCTGCCAGCAACCTGGACCAGAATCTATTCTGGCCGATTTTCACCTATCCTACTCTGGATCTGGGCTTTTTGCTACCTGCCATATAGTATGTGAAATATTAGCACATCTTGGAGTGTAGACCACCCTTCAGTTAGAAAAATTCCCCAAAGGGGAAAAAATGGACTTTACTGGTAAGAAGGACATGCAATCCTTTTAAAACCACTTAACAGTTTATTTATAAAAGGCATACCTTTTTAAAACCAGTACTGGGGAGATATTCAATCCTCAATTGTACAGGTCATTTAAGATATAGCATATACAATCACAACATGGAAATTACTCTTTGATTTATAGTTCAAGAGGTCGATGCGTTTCACAAAAGTTACTTCTTCAGGAACTAATTTCTTGAAAGAGGGAGTGAATTGTTTGTCTGAAAAAAATACAAAAATTTATAATACAATATATATTCTGAACACATACAAAAATTACATTATACAGCAATAGAAGGAGTGGCCAAATCAACAGTTTAGTACATTCTGAGGAAAGAAGAATGCACTGGTGAGCTCAGCAACATAAAAAGGCATGAACACCCATGGAAGACAAATGTGGTGGATGATCCCAGGATCCTCTCTATGATACAGAAAAACCCATTAACAACATCCAGACAAGTGAAGGAGGTGGGCATATCATTGTCAAAGTCTACAATCAAGAGAAGACTTTGTGAGAGCAAATACAGAGGGTTCACCACAAGGTGCGAACCATTCATAAGCCTGAAGAATAGAAAAGCCAGATTAGACTTTGCAAAAAAGCCAGACCAGTTCTAGAAAACATTCTTTGGATGGATGAAACTAAGCTTAATCTGTACCAGAATGACGGGAAGAAAAAAAGTGTGGAGAAGGCTTGGAACAGCTCATGATCCAAAGCACACAGCATCATCTGTAAAACATGGTGGAGGCAGTGGGATGTCATAGGCATGCATGGCTTCCAGTAGCACTGGGTCATTGGTGTTTATTGATGATGTGACAGAAGACAGAACCAGTCGGATGAATTCTGCAGTGCTTAGGGATATACTGTCAGCCCAGATTCAGCCAAATGCTGCAAAGTTGATTGGAAGGCGCTTCACAGTGCAGATGGACAATGATCCAAAACACACTGCAAAAGCAACTCCTGAGCTGTTGAAGAAAAAGAAGTGGAATATTCTGCAATGGCCGAGTCAATCACCTGATCTCGACCCAATTGAGCATGCATTTCACTTGCTGAAGGCAAAACTAAAGGCAGAAAAACCCACAAAGAACAACTGAAGACAGCTGCACTTAGATCCTGGCAAAGCATCAGAAAGGAGGAAACCCAGTCTTTGGTAATGTCCATGGGTTCCAGACTTCAGGCAGTCATTGCCAGTAAAGGATTCTCAACACAATATTAAAAATAAACATTTTACTTATGATTATATTCATTTGTCCAATTATATTTGAGCCCCTGAAAATGGAGGGACTGTGTATAAAAATGGTTGCAGTTCCTAAAATTTGTACTTGATATTTGTTTAACCCCTTGAATTAAAGGTGAAAGACTGCACTTCAAATTCATTTGGATTGTTTTGTTTTAATTTACTCTGGTGGCATACAGAGCCAAAAGTATGAAAATTATGCCTGTGTCCAAATATATATGGACCTAAGTGTGTGTGTGTGTGTATACATACACACACACCTCAAAAAAATTAAAGGAACACTTTGAAAACACATTAGTTCTCAATGGGGAAAACTATCATGCTAGATAACTTTACTGATATGGACTGGGTAAGATGTTAGGATGCCCCATCGTTTGCTGAAAATGATCAACCTACAGAGGATTGAATTCAAAGACAGCCTGAAAACTGAAAGTGAAAAAATGCAGCAGCTGGCTAGTCCATTTTGCTGAGTATTGATATACTCAAAATGGCCCCCATGTGCTTGTATGCATGCCTGACAACATTGGGGCATGCTCCTAATGCGACGACAGATGGTGTCCTGGGGTATTTCCTCCTAGATCTGGACCAGGGCATCACTGAGTTGCACAGTCTGAGGTGTAACCTGGAGGCATTGGATGGACCGAAACATGATATCCCAGAGGTGTTCTGTTGGATTTAGGTCAGGCAGGCATGGGGGCCATTCAGTGGTATCAATTCCTTCATCCTCCAGGAACTGCCTGCATACTCTCACCACATGAAATATCAGGTGCAGGCAGTGTGGCGGCAACTGATGGCACTGTACTATACCCCAATGTAGCCAATCAACCTCTGTTGTACTCAGTCATCATAACTAGGTGTTCAAAACCAGCAGGCTAGTGTTATGACAAAACTATAAGTTTAACCATCCACTTATGTCAAATATAGGTTCAACCAATAGTCAGACACCTCTTATAGCGTGGAAATCAATGCATATAGCGGAGATCCATCTTGAGATCATCAAAGACCAATCTATAATTATATTAATATGTGAAGACCTAGGTCTTTATATATGGTCACTAATCATTATATTCTGAAAGTGGGAAGTCTCCCCTCTGTCAGAATCCAATACTGCAGTCGCCGGGATTCCCTATCCACACATTCGATGGAATTTTAATTAAGGAATTTTCTTTCTTTCAACCCTCTTGTTAAATTAAAAAAATACGTATGTGTAGTGTCTGCTTTAGTCATTGTTGTTTGATCGACCTATTAATTGTTTGATTCTATTTAGCAATTGTTTAATTTCCCTGTGACTGTTGAACGGGTTACGCTTTGGAAAGTGTGATCTCTGTTGTCATTGGTGGTTGCAGTATGCGGTTTTTTATTCGCTGCTATAATCCAATGTTATACTGTTACATTATGTGCTGAGTGTGAGGAGCTCGATGTATTGTGTACCTGCTTGCTAGGGGACTTGAAGCTTTCAGGCCCAGTGCTTGTTAATGATTTGTTCTTGGAAATTTTCTGTGTTCCTGTCTGAAGTGACGCACATGCAGTGGCAAGCACAATACCCGAGAGTGTTTTAAACAAACCTGATGTGGTAGGAAGGAGCCTGTTATTTTTAAATGGCCTAGTCCTCACAGGACAGCTTTGAGTTTCATACGGTGGCACGTGAAAACCTTTTAGAACTGGAAGAACTCCAGCCAAGCAGTAGGGGATTTTTGTCCAGCTTTAGTCATTTGATGCCGAATAAAAATTTGTGCTTGTAATATGTACTTGGCATTGACATGCAGTCATATTTTTATTTATTTTTTTTGGTTTAGTTTAGTCTATTCCCATGACAGAACATTTTTTTCCAGTAGGCTAGCTTGAAATCAGAGTTGAAGGAAGAAAGCTGGCGGCGTTTTGTCATCCCAAGAGTATCCCCCAAATTGCAGAAACCAAAGGCCTCATAAATGCAGCGCAGTGTATCCACGGGGTTGGCACAGGTTAGCGGTGCTTTCTCACTGACTTAGCTCCTGCAATTGTGGTGCACTTTCACAAAGCACACTAGCTAGATGTACTAGCAGGCCAATCCTTAACTTCTTCCCGCCTGGGCCCTTTAAGAGGTTTAAGGTGCCGGGAGGCGGGCTTTTCGTTCATGAGACTACTATGATTGGCTGTCACAGTAGTCACTTGATTGGAAGCTCTCTGCTACCCTCTGGTAAGTGCTGGGAGCTCACAGGGCACGTGCTCTCAACACAGCATTTACATCTTGGTACGTATATATTTGCGTCCTGTCGATGTTAAGGCACACCTGCCGAGAGGCCGCATATATGCATACAGCCAGCAGGAAAAAGTTAAAGAACTAAAGACAAATATTTTTTTTTTTCATTTTGGGTAGAGTAAGCTTTATATTTGCCATCTGTGGATGTGTCTCCCATAGTGGAGATTTCCCTTCATGTCCTGTACCCTAGCCAAAAAAAGAAGTAGGAGGAGATCACCCTAATGTAAGGGAATCCCTGGTTGTTACGGGGGTCACTCGAATTAGTGTCCCCATTGGAAGATAAACCCACTATTCCTGTTCTGGGGACAACCCAAAATTTGGGGTTTTCTTTTACTTTCACTTTCGGTGATAATGTTAAAAGTACAAATAATCTCCCTAACAGGATCAAACACTACAGGCACATTTAGTCTCCATGCACATGGGACATTTTGATAACGCTGGTAATGTTAGCTGTGTAAAGTCGCATTAAAAATGTGAGTTTTTCAGCTTTTTTTAGCGTTTTGCATTAGCATCCAGCTGCGTTTTGCTGTGATTAGCGGTGTTTTAGCTTTTTGGGGGTTTTTTTGTCAAAAAAAGTCCTAAAATGCCGGTTTGTGGCGTTTTTCCACGTTTTTCAGCGTGAGAGCGTTTTTACAGCTAAAAAAAAACTCCTCTAGAAACCCACTAGTCCTGGGTTTTTTTTCCAACCAGAAAACGTTGATTACAGTCTGTGTGCATGGACACATAGGATAACATGCTGGGGGGTTTACTGGCTGTAGAAAAAAAACATCAAAAGTCAAAAACAGCAGCTGTAAAAACGTCAAGTGCGCATGAGGACTTAGGGCTCGTTCACACTAGGCTGTTTTGCCAACGCTTGCCAAACGCCCCTATAGCGTTTGGCAAGCGTTGGTCCGGTGTTTGCGGAGCGTTTTTAACGCTCCGCAAACGCCGCATGCGCGGTTTAGCGGCGGTTGCTAGGCGTTTGCCGAGCGTTAATAACGCCCCACAAACGCCTATAATGCATTTGAGTGGTGTTACCGCTCCGCAAACACCCCGCAACCGCGTCGCAACCGCACCGCAAACACCGGCCGGGCGTTTGCGGAGCGGCACCATAGACGAGAATAGGAGGCTTCAAAGCCTCCTGACTCGACCAGAGGCGTCCGTTTTGCCGCGACGCAACGCGACGCAAACGCTCCTGTTAGAACAGCACCATGTGCTGTAATGTGCAGAATTGGCAGAGGCGTTTGGGAAGCTGTAAAAACGCTTCCCAAACGCCTCTCTGCCGCCTGCACACAAGGCTAGTGTGAACGTAGCCTTAGGGCACGCTACCATAGACTTGAAAGGAAGGCATTGACGAGCTTTAGCTTCTTCCAGACTCGACATGCTGCTTCATTTTTGGCAAACTGTGACCTGAAGCAACACAGACGCTACATGTTTTGCAAATGTGATCAGCTGTGTTTGCTATCTATATTATCAGTTGCAGGCTGCTTTACTTCAAATGCCTATTTCTAACTTTGTCCTGAATGGAGTTGTCCAGTTAACACAAAATTTCTCTTTAAATTTTTGCTGATATTAAAAGATACTGCATGGAGGTGATCCGTGTTCTTCCGTATGCTTTTCCTTTACATTTTGTAGGGGTGCAGAGTTTAGGACTTCACGGAAATTAATAGAGTAATTCGGGAAGGCACTTTAACCAGACTTGAAATTGAATGGGGCTTTGAGATGGATGTGGAATAATCTGTTGATTTTGACATGAAACCGAAGACCAACATCCCTCTGACTCATTTGCAGTTATTCAAAACTCGCAGTAATCATCAAACACTGCATAGGAATATAAATACACTATGAATAACGAATTCACCTTTGCTTTCTGATCTCTTCCTAAATAAAATATTGAACCAAAATGTAGCAGAACATTTATTTTAGGTTGGTAAGTTCCTGCCTCTCTGATATTTGAAGTATTCTGCTGTAAACAACCTCCTCCCAGACTGAACACTCAGAATCATGCAATGATCAGATGATTTGTTATTTCAAAGTATCATACTAAAAAAAAAACAAAAAAAAAAAAACACATAAATAGGAACTCAACGACCTCAGATCAGACCTGCGAGTCATGCTGTAGCTCGCCTCCTACCCAACCGTGCTTAATGCACTCGGCGGTAAGAGAGCAAATCCAGTAACTTTGTGTTCTTGGCAGCAGAGAACACAGCTGGGCTGATGTCACTATTCGTGCAGGTCTTCAAGTACAAGATGAGAGGTGCATAAAGCCACTGATTTCATATTACATCTTCTAAGGAGCAGAAGTATTGGGGCTGATCATGGATTCTGCTACTTTTTTACAATCGTCCATCTGCTTGCTCTATTTCTCCTGTCTATCCACTCCTGAGATTTACAAAGGCTCCTTGCATGGCACAGATGGCTGACCCCACTCAGAGTTCAGGAACACAGTGATGTTCTCTTTTCACAAGAGCAGCAGAAGACTGATAAGGTCATCTCCCTACTCATGCGGATCTCTTCTCACTCTGAAACAGGAAAACAAACCCCAGCAAAGCATGATCCAATTTGCTCCAGCAGAGGAAAAAATGATTTCCTGATCTCCCAGGAGGCAATCAGATATTCCCTAGATCAACTTTGTTTATAAATATTATTATGTTCATTTAGGACGGAATCCAGGCCTTTTTTCAAGCAATCTACTGAGCTGGCCAGAACCAAATCTTGAGGAAGTCTATTCCACATTTTCACATCTCTCACCGTGAAGAAACCTTTCTGTATTTGGAGATTACATTTATTTTCCTCCAGACGTAAAGAGTGCCCCCTTGTCCTCTGTGATGACCTCAGGGTGAATAGCTCTACGCCGAGTTAACTATATGAACCACTGATGTATTTATACAAGTTGATCATACCCCCCCTTAATCTCCTCTTCTCAAGAGAGAATAAATTCAGTTCTTCTAATCTTTCCTCATAGCTGAGCTCCTCCATGCCTCGTATCAGTTTGGTTGCCCTTCTCTGCACTTTCTGCGGTTCCCCGATATCCTTATTGGGAACTGGTGCCCAAAACTTAACTGCATATTCCAGGTCTTACTGTTGGCTAAACAAATATTTTCTTTTTGGATGTTTTCTAAGAAATGATAAGGATGTTTTCTAGCTTGTATTCCCTATATTGTTAAAGTGTTTCTAAAGCCAGCTTTTATTATTTATTTATTACAGATACTTTTATAGCGTCGTCAATTTACTCAGAGCTTTACACATATATGTTGTGAATTCACATCAGTCCCTGCCCTCACGGGGTGTACAATCGAAGTTTCCTAACTTACATTCATACATACACATACTAGGGCCAATTTTGACAGGAGCCAATTAACCTACCAGCGTGTCTTTGGAGTGTGGGAGGAAACCAGAGTACCTAGAACAAACCCACACAGGGAGAACATGAAAACTCCAGGCAAGTAGTACCATGGTTGGGACTCGAACCAACGACTCTAGTGCTGGTAGGCAGAAGTGCTAACCAATTTTGGCTTGGATAACTTGTGAGGGTTAGAACTGCTGTCAAGTTTTTATTATTGTCAATCTCCCCTTTGGGGGGCTTTGCCCTCTATTAGTACTGATTGCCATTGAGACTAGGGCTGGAAGTGACAGAAAATCCAAAAGCATAAGTTGTCACTGGAATTAGAAGAGAAATCTTTCAATGGGAACCATTGTTCCAGTTCCAACTGTCCGAGCGGATTTCAAGTCCTTTGTAGGGATCTTCTTTACTTCCTGTTGTGCCTTAAGACAGAAATTTAAGGAAAATCTCCCCAAGGGGGCACATACAGTATTTTTACCCATTCCCTAAACTAAACGTGCAAATAAAAAATCTCTACCTATTGCCTCGCTCATTGCCTGGTACTGTTTTACCATTGGCGGACTGACAACTCATGGGGCTCCCGGGCAATAGGGGATCATGAGGCCACTGTGTCCTTGCCCAAACTCAAAAAAGCCTATGAAAAAGGTACCAGGGGCATCTCATGGGGCCCCCTACCTACCCTGGACCCTTGGGCAGTGCCCGAATTTCCAAATGTTTAGGCTGCTCCTGTGTGGTACCTTGCGATCCGGTGCAGGCAAACACACTCCTTTTGGGTTGTCATTAGGAATACAGGTGAAACTCGAAAAATTAGAATATGGTGAAAAAGTTAATTTATTTCAGTAATGCAACTTAAAAGGTGAAACTAATATATGAGATAGACTCATTACATGCAAAGCAAGATAGTTCAAGCTGTGATTTGTCATAATTGTGATGATTATGGCTTACAGCTCATGAAAACCCCAAATCCACAATCTCTGAAAATTAGAATATTGTGAAAAGGTGCAATATTCTAGGCTCAAAGTGTCCCACTCTAATCAACTAATTAAGCCATAACACCTGCAAAGGGTTCCTGAGCCTTTAAATGGTCTCTGTCAGGTTCAGTAGGAATCACAATCATGGGAAAGACTGCTGACCTGACAGTTGTGCAGAAAACCATCATTGACACCCTCCATAAGGAGGGAAAGCCTCAAAAAGTAATTGCAAAAGAAGTTGGATGTTCCCAAAGTGCTGTATCAAAGCACATTAATAGAAAGTTATGTGGAAGGGAAAAGTGTGGAAGAAAAAGGTGCACAAGCAGCACGGATGACTGCAGCCTGGAGAGTATTGTCAGGAAAAGGCCATTCAAAAGTGTTGGGGACTTTCACAAGGAGTGGACTGAGGCTGGAGTCAGTGCATCAAGAGCCACCACACACAGACGGATCCTGGACATGGGCTTCAAATGTCGTATTCCTCTTGTCAAGCCGCTCCTGAACAACAAACAACGTCAGAGGCGTCTTACCTGGGCTAAAGAAAAACAGACCTGGTCTGTTGCTCAGTGGTCCAAAGTCCTCTTTTCTGATGAGAGCAACTTTTGCATCTCATTTGGAAACCAAGTACCCAGAGTATGGAGAAAGAATGGAGATGCACACACTGCAAGATGCTTGAAGTCCAGTGTGAAGTTTCGACAGTTTGTGTTGATTTGGGGAGCCATGTCATCTGCTGGTGTTGGTCCACTGTGCTTCATTAAGTCCAGGGTCAACGCAGCCATCTACCAGGAGATTTTGGAGCACTTCATGCTTCCTTCCGCAGACGAGCTTTATGGGGATGCTGACTTCATTTTCCAGCAGGACTTGGCACCTGCCCACACTGCCAAAAGCACCAAAACCTGGTTCAATGACTGTGGGATTACTGTGCTTGATTGGCCAGCAAACTCGCCTGACCTGAACCCCATAGAGAATTTATGGGGCATTGCCAAGAGAAAGATGAGACATGAGACCGAACAATGCAGAAAAGCTGAAGGCCGCTATTGAAGCATCCTGGTCTTCCATAACACCTCAGCAGTGCCACAGGCTGATAGCTTCCATGCCACGCCGCATTGAGGCAGTAATTGCTGCAAAAGGGGCCCAAACCAAGTACTGAGTACATATGCATGCTTATACTTTTCAGAGGTCTGATATTGTTCTATGTACAATCCTTGTTTTATTGATTGCATGTAATATTCTAATTTTCTGAGATTGTGGATTTGGGGTTTTCATGAGCTGTAAGCCATAATCATCACAATTATGACAAATCACGGCTTGAACTATCTTGCTTTGCATGTAATGAGTCTATCTCATATATTTCACCTTTTAAGTTGCATTGCTGAAATAAATTAACTTTTGCATGATATTCTAATTTTTCGAGTTTCACCTGTACATACACACCTGCAGCAGATCGCACACCACTGTGTGGTGCAGGAATTGCGCATGGAACACAGGTTTCCTGCACTGCGTACTGATGTGAATGAACGCGAGAGTCCTTATTGCCTTTTGGTGTTTTGTTGGCTTTCTTCCTGTAGTTTGGTCATCCTCACAGCAGAATAGTTTATCCCATAATAGTAAAGAAATAAGGGATATCAGAGGGTAGAGCATGTTGTAAATATAGGCATTGCTAAAGCATTGGGATCCAACATATGACTAATTCATAGTGGAATGACAGACATCTACAAGCCCCAAGTCCATACTTTAACCCCCTGGCGGTTTTTCCCGAATGTAGCTCCGGTTAACTTTCAGTACCAAAAGCGGTAACCCCGAGTTACAATCCAGCACTTGCCTTGTCCTTCGCTCCCGCGATGTCCCCCCTGCAGCGAGCCATCTCCTCCAGCCGATGCCGGCATCCATCTTCCAGGTTCCGTTCCCTGCGAGCGTCGGGACATACGGGGGACAGAACTGGCATGAAAATCAAAAATTTTTAAATGTGACAATCACTCAATACACTAAAATCTCATAGTATAACATTACTGTATCAAACCATTCCGCATACATTTTGTCCCGAGTGCTTTGTCCTGTGCCCTGCCTGCATTTTTACTGTTCTCTCTGCCTGGAAACTGAGAAACGTCCATGGCGTCCAAAAAGCGTCCCTTTAGGTCAAAAGCGGTTTTAGACCGGCTAGAGAACAGCGATAGTAAACTAGAACCACTTGCAGAATTGAATCATAATAATAATTTGTGGGGAAATTTGTCAGCAGACACTGAAAACGATTTTGTGACTTTGCTCAGTGATGTGCGAACTTGGAGCTATATTTCAAATTTCAGTGTTTTTGGTTTGATTACATTATTGAATTAAATTTAATATTTTTTATGATTGTTATAATTTATGATTTCATGTTTTAAATTTTATCATACCCAGGATGTTTACTAGACTCTTGTTCGGACAGATTTCAGTGAGTTTTTCCTAAGAATTACAGCCTACAATAAAAAAGCAACATATTTCCATGCAAAAAAAATGTACTGCTTTGAGCACAGAAATACTGACATAATCAGACCGCTAGGGAGGTTAAAAAGGGGACATATAAAATATTGTATGCAATATGTACTGTATATCCCTTTGTACTGAATATAGATACATGAAAAAAAAAACTGGGTGTTGTGTCTTTAAAGCTCATTTCGGCAGAAGCCTTGATACCTTGTCCTCTATTACCTCTCCATGAATGGAACCTGCTGGGTGATGGAGAACACTTATTTAGGATTAGTATCATGAACAGCCTCATAGCAGCCAAACAAGCAGCTGTGAGATGGGAAGCAGCTTCCAGTGATTACTCTCATATTTTTCCAGCTGTAAATCAGGGAAAGATTTGAATTGGCAGTAAATGATAAAACTACCATTTCCCCTTTCAGCGGAGAATTGGGGACATAGGTATAGTTTACATATTTTTATATATATATATATATATATATATATATATATATATATATATATATATATATATGTAGATAGAGAGATATTTATTCATTATGAAAAACTTGCCTTAAAACGAAGCTCTCCAGCAGCGTGTTGTCACCACTGCAGAGGCTTCCATCTTCACCTGTCTTCCTTCCGGGTTTGGGAGGTCCAGCCGCCTAACTGGCTGAGCCACAATGACGTCACTCCGTGCATGAGTGCAGGAGTCCTGGGTCACTGCATAGTGCTCTTAAGGAACAGCATGGGTATGCAATTCCTTCGAAGCACATCCGACAGCTGTCCGTGTATATCTCCTAAACGGTGCACATTTGGTAGATATTCATTTTACCCACAGGTAAGCTTTATTACAAGCTTACCTGTAGATAAAAGTATAAAAAGAGTTTACTACCACTTTAACTGTGCCTAGGTACCCCACTTTGACATAAAGTCTGCCTTAAAAAATAGCCATGCACTTCCTGGTTATTGAGTGTGCCTAGGCACTCCATTACTCTGTAGTGTGAGATCATCTGAAGCACTGCTACCTCTGACTGTTAGTCTCACAGATTTGGAATGCGATTTGGTGATGTCACCACAGTGATGCTCACTGATTTCCTTGCTGGAGTCTCTGATAAGAGGAAGCAAAGCCCTGCTTCTACCCACTGTGCCACTAATAGAAAATACAAAAGCTATCATGCAATGGTAATTGTAATTGTGAATGGGCAGCCACCAGTTTTAGAAAATGATAATAAAGGGGACAGAGCCCCTCTTCTGCATGAATCCAGCATGGATTTTGAGTGGCAAGGCACTGGTGTTTTAAAAGACAATATTTATCTAGAGTTGTGCTTTAAGTGAAACATAGCCCCTAAAAATAATGTTGCCCATTAAGTAAACCTTAATATGAATCTAATTCTAAGCTAACATCGTAAACTGAACGTAACATTAACTTAACCGATCTTCAGAATTTAACCTCACTCGCAAATCTATTGTGATGACAAGAATATTAACTAAGGAAACAAGTACATTAGCTGTGATAGGGAACTCTTAGGGAGTACTGCTGATAAGGTACATAAGGAGAGACTAATGTAAGGCTTGTAGTCACTGGAAGGCTGTTTTTTTTTTTTTTTTGTTTTGTTTTGTTTTGTTTTTTTCATGAGTAACAAAGCTGTTAATATACTGTCCAGTCACTGAATGCTATTTGTAGGTATTGTCTCTCAGATAATACACTCTAATTTTGTTTCAAAATGCTACTTTTCTTGTCTTTTTCTTTGTGTAGCCTATTCAAAGCTCCTGTACTGTCCTGATGTCAGTCAATGTCTGTTTTGAATATTTTGGGAGGGGTATGGGGATATGGGGTTGTCATGTTGTGCACTGTGTTTTGAAAATAAACATTTAAGACAATGCAGTGGTACTGTGAAAAAAGCTCATTAAGATGCTGCGCTACTGGCCATTTGGTATGAAGTCTCTCACTTTATTTTTTACATTTTTTTTCCTCATTGCCGTGGCAGGACTATAGACCCAGCTGTCTCTATAGGTATTGATGAATGTTTATGTTCTATACAGGGGCGGACTGACAACTCATGGGGCCCCCGGGAAATAGGGGATCATAGGGCCCCTGTGTCCTTGCCCAAACTCAAAAAAGCCTATGAAAAAGGTACCAGGGGCATCTCATGGGGCCCCCTACTGACCCCGGGCCCTCGGGCAGTGCCCAAGTTTCCAAATGGTCAGTCCGCCCCTGGTTCTATATGTACACATCAAGAGTACCACGTTCCCTTACAAATTATTTTTGAATTCCCATGACATTAGTTATAACTTTTAGCTGTTCTCTTTTAAGAGCAGGAGTCTACACAGGCATAATGAGGGAGACTTGCCAATAATATTGTTTTCAGAGGTTTCAGTTTCCCTGAGAGTTTCCCTTTCTTGTCTTTCATTATCACACATCTCATAAAAGCTTGCAGTAATTTGTAGTATAGTACATCAATGGAACAGACAGTAAGCTATAATAAAAGCTAAAAAAGAACATGTTGCTCTGGGAAGCACAGACCATTTCCTTATAGACACATTTTTGGTTTACTGGTAGGTCTCATGCACACAGATGCTCTGTGGCTGAAAACACCTCCAGTAAAAACTCCTTGGCACTTTCTTGCACCTAGGGAGCTGCTGGTGCCACGTACAGCCGCCATTGCAAGTGAATGGCTGTACGCATATAAATGGCAATCGCTTCTGCATCAGTGTTTTACTGTGCATGTGCGTACAGCATATTTCCCCAAATGTAATACTTTCACGTCTGCGGAAATACGCCATACATGCATGCATGGTTAAAGTGGATCTAAAGGCTTAGGTTTTTTACCTTCATGCATTCTATGCTTGAAGGTAAAAAACCTATGTGCAGCATCCCCCCAGCCCCCCCTAATACTCACCTAAGCCCCCTCTCAATCCAGCGACTTGCACTGGAGTCCCTCTGCTCATTGGCTGAGAAACAAGCGGAAGCAATTGGCTCCCACTGCTGTCAAACACAGCCAGAGAGCCAATGGGAAGAGAGAGGGGGTGGGGCTGAGCCGTGGCTCTGTGTGTGAATGGAGACACAGAGCAGCAGGTGTCCACATAGCAAGCTGCTTGCTGTGGGGGCACCTGACAGGAAGGCGGGGCCAGGAGGACCCAAGAAGAGGGGGATCCGGGCTGCTCTGTGCAAAACTACACACAGCAGGTAAGTATAAACATGTTTATTTTTTCTTATAAAAAAAAGGCCTTTAGAGTCCATTTAAATGCCTATGCAGAAATGATCGTGCAGCCATTCACTGGTATCAGTGGCTGTATGTGGCACCTAAGGCCCCCCGAGTGCAGTAGAGTGCTGGGGATTTTAAACTTGAGTTTTCAGCTAAAAAATGTCCATGTGCATGGGGCCCTATGCTCGAAGAATAGATTTTCTAATTAAACAAATTCCTCGTGTGTGTCACTCAAAGTAACTGTTGATTTGAGTAATTGTTGATGGTATAAAAGTATATTATTATAAATGATCAATTCTAAACATTGGCTGTAAGAATTTTTTTTAGCCGCTAGTAACTGACCTTTCGGGGAAGGGGACAGAGCCCCAATTCCTCCATCTTTTTTCTGGTATCCTGAAGATTGTGCTCTTTCAATTTGTTCTCTATAATATGGAAGATGATTAGATTATACAACACCGTCTTTCCCAGTATGGGGAATGGCCTGAGGAATAGAAGAGGGTGTTGGAGAGTTTCCTAAAAAGCAAAATCAGCTGTATGTTGCTGGATGGGTCATTGATGATACAAGAAGTGATAATGTGGTCGTTGTGACCACCGAAATTACAAGTACGCAGCACTTGGTCAGTTGAGGTCTGTTAGAGGAAGTGTGACCTGTTATTGCAGAATAAATAAGTGATTTCCCATAAATGGAAGCCACATTCACACTGTAGGGAGGGACACAGAGGGTTCTATTAACCAGTAGTTTACAAACTTCCCTTGGAGACACAGCACTTGCTACTAAGGACATCTTTTATCATCAGCATTCAGTCAGATGTCATCTTTTTACTGCTCACAGGAAGGGGAAATGCAAAAGGAATCAAAGTGGACATTTTGTATTGTGGACTGGTATATTGTAGATTATGACAAAGCCACTAACTAGTGACATCTCTAGGACATGATGATAAGACTTTGTTTATTTCAGCATTGAGGTATGGTGGATATAAAAAGCCCACACACCCCTGCAAAAATGTCAGGATTTTGAGATGTATAAAAAAAAAATTGGACATTTTTTGTCTGCCTTTTAATGCGACCTATAGTCTGTACAATTCAGTTAAAACAGTCTGAAATTTTTTAGTGGGGGGAAAAAAGTAAATAAAATGTGGTTGCATAGATGTATAAACCCACTTATAATCTGGGGTGCGTCTTTATTCATAATTAACCAATCACATTCAAACTGATGTTAACCACTTGACTCCTGAAAGGTTTTACCCTTTTCATGACTAGGCCATTTTTGCTATTCGGCACTGTACTATTTTAACTGGCATTTGGGGTCATGCCACACTGTACCTAAAGGACATTTTTACCATTTTTTCACACAAATAGAGCTTTCTTTTGGTGGTACTTTTGTTAACCACTGTGTTTTTTATAATTTGGGATTATAAACAAAAGACTGAAAATTTTGGAAAAAAAAAACCAATCTTTTCTCTATTTTCTGTTATAAAACCTATCCAATAAAAAAATAGAATTTCTTTATAAATTTAGACCAAAATGTATTCTGTTACATGGTGGTTACAGCGTCTGCAAACTATGGCATATATATTTGAAATTGGTCAGTCCTGATAAACTGATGGCCTATCTCATTTCTTGAGGCTCTAAAATACTAGGACAGTACAGCTACCACCCAAATGACCTTTTCTTGGAAAGGTAGACAGTCTGAGATTTTTAGTAGGAGGCATAGCAAGTTTTTTGAACATATTATTTTGAAAATGAAGAAAAATTTTTTTCACCAGTGCAGTACAGTGTCACCATGGTTTGGCAATGATCAGGTATGCCGACTGATGACAATATGTAAAAAAAATAATTTTATTCATTTTTTTACATTTTTACACTGTTATTGCTTATACAGTGAAGATCACTGTATACTAAATATTCCGCTGTTAACTGTTAGTGGTATTATAACAAAGTGGAAGCAACTGGGAACAACAGCAACTCGGCCATGAAGTGGTAGGCCACATAAAATGACAGAGCGTGGTCAGCGCCTGCTGAAATGCACAGTTTCCGACTGTCTGCAGAGTCAGTAGCTAAAGACCTCCAAACTTCGTGTGGCCTTCAGATTAGCACAACAACAGTGCATAGAGAGCATCATGGAGTGGGGTTGTTTTTCAGGGGTTGTGCTTAGCCCCTTAGTTTCAGTGAAGGGATCTGTTTAAGGCGTCAGCATACCAAGACATTTTGGACAATTTCATGCTCCCAACTTTGTGGGAAGAGTTTGGGGATGGCCCCTTCCTGTTCCAACATGACTGTGCACCAGTTCACAAAGCAAGGTCCATAAAGACATGGATGAGCGAGTTTGGGTTGGAGGAACTTGACTAGCCTGCACAGAGTCCTGACCTCAACCCGATAGAAGACCTTTGGGATGAACTAGAGCAGAGACTGCAAGCCAGGCCTTCTCGTCTGACATCAGTGCCTGACCTCACAGGTGCGTATCTGGAAGAATGGGCAAACATTCCCATAGACACACTCTTAAACCTTGTGGGGACAGCCTTCCCAGATGATTTGAAGCTGTCATAGCTGCAAAGGGTGGTCCAATTCAATATTGAACCCTACGGACTAAGACTGGGATGCCATTAAAGTTCATGTGCGTGTAAAGGCAGGCGTCCCAGTACTTTTGGTAATCTAGTGTATGTCTGGACTGTGGGGTAGGGCGGCAAGACGGCAGCATTTTCTTACTAAGAAAAACATACACGCCTAGCTACATTTTGCAAAACCTTCAAGTCTGCCAAAAGCATGTGGGAAAATGTGTTATATTCTGATGAGACCGAGATTGAATTTTTGCCTATAATTCCAAAAAGTATGGTGCAAAACCAACACTGCGCATCACCAAAAAACACCATACCCACAGTGAAGCCTGGTTTTGTCAGCATTATGCTTTGGGGCTGTTTTTCTTCAGCTGGAACTGGAGCTTTAGTCAAGGTGGAGGGACTTATGAACAGTTCCAAATATCAGTCAATTTTGGTACAAAGCCTCCTTTCTTCTACTAAAAAGATGTAAAAGAATTTTACCTTTTTGGTATGACAACAACCCAAACCATACCTCCAAATCAACAAAAGAATTGCTTCATCAGAAGGACAAAGTTTTTGAATGGCCCAACCAGTTCCCAGACCTGAATCCAAATGAAAATCTGTGGGCCAATCTGAAGGGAGCTGTGCAAAGGAGATGCCCTCAGTTTTGACAGATTTGGAAGGCATTTCCAAGAAAGAGTGGGTAAGATTATAGGTCACGTTAAAGGTGAAAACAATTTTTACATCTCAAAAACCTGAGTCATATTGTGTTCCATGTATTTGGTGCGCTTTCTGAAAGCACACCAAAACTCCTACATGCTGCATCTTTTGGTGCACGAAACACACAAGACCCAATATAACTCCATGGGAAAGTGCAGCTAACCCACTCCCATTGTACCAAAAAATGTCAATTGTTGTTTGACATACAGTGCTTTAGCAAACTAAAGGATTTACTAAAGACAAATAAGCAGTTTGCTTTGCAAGGAAATTTTCAAAAGGCTGTAGTTAGAGGCGAAACTGTGCTTCCATCATCCAATCGTGCAAACAAAAATCTTTTTTTTTTTTCCTTGCAAATCTTTACCACATTCACCTTGCAAAGTGAACCTTTTTAAGTACAACACTTGTTTTCCCCTTTTTTTTTCATCCTTGATTCATCTCAGCTCTGCTGATTTCCTGTAGCCTTTGAGTAACCACTTACCGTCTTTGGTTGGATTGCAGTACTGCCCACGTGTTGGTGAAATTAGGAAATTCATGCATGTGCCTACGGTGTATTTCCCCAAACAAAGTGGTACATATGGGGCAATATTAAAGATAATTTCACATTCTGATCAACTGATAGTCAAACATTCTCCTCGTTGAGATATGCAATTGCAACAAATATAGGGAAAGCTCAGGTAATCATTTTTTTTTTACATGATCTGTTTTTTTTTTTTATTATTATTTGGTCTAATTCTAACAAATCTAATCATATTTGCAGTGTGATGGGGTACATGTAACTGGTGCTTTAGGACCCATCCTTTATGGATATTTGGCAGGATACTGAAGATTGTTCAAGCACCTTTACACCCAACACAGCTCCCAGTTATTGTGAATGTATGTGATGCTTCTCCAGTAAGACAATAATTACTCCTGGATCTAGTTGTGCATACCCATTGGCACTGTACTCTATTGAAGGAACCTCATGCCATCTGTAATGCTCAGTGGGAAAACTATATAACAAGAGTAACATTATAAATATGGCAAGGTGCATTAAAGGTGTACTGGAATTGACACCATAAATCTGACCCCACAACAATTAAACGATTCAGAGGATGGTTTTGTTGCCATGATTGTGTGTTTGTGTGTGGACATAACCTTTCTCCGTCGTGTTAGGGCGAGCATTGTTTACATAGGACAAATCATTATTATCATGATTCTTAGTAACTCTTGTTTTAAAACCATACAATTTTTGGTAGAACTTTCTCTGGTACATTCTGGTCCATTGCATAGTTTGTTCAACCTACATGAGTCACGTACTTAGCACCATTCCCACTTTTCAGAGAACGTCACTATGCACAATCAGTACATATACTAGCCGTTTAACATAATCCCTGTGTAAATTTAGGATTGTAATTCTGGAACTGTAAATCCAACTGGCACACTGCTTTTTCAGCCTTGTTTGCCACTGTCCCAGTTATGGAAGCCATGGCCACACACACAACAATCAGATTCTACAGTCTCCAATAAATCTACCAACAACTGAGAGCAAAGCACGTCATCCTCTAGCTCCCTTCAGCAAACTGAGATCACAAGAACTTTTAACAACATTAAAGGATAGATTTGATTAGATAGCATGCTTTAGTAAGGACAGTGGGAGGGAGGCCTGTTTTTTTTTACAGAATTTCAATAATAGGATAATGTACCTGAAATTAGCTTTTACTGCTTCTATGCTGCAAGAGACTTCTCTTATGTTCTGAGCAAGGCTGCTTTCACACTGATCCATTTTTCTGAATTTTTTTTTCCCTAAAAAAAAGTGGAAGAAAAATATGTGACCATGTATTCCTATGGAACTCTTCACACTGATTAGTTGCAGATCCTGTGTGAAGTCCTGCTTGCTGCATTTTTGGTGCTGTGAAACAAAAAAAAAAACCGCACTTTCCCATTGAAATCAATGGAAAATGCTGTGAAAATGCACCTGCATTGCATTTTTTTGCATGGTTTTGATGTCCTTTAAAAAAAAAAAAAAACGCACCTCAAATTCAGTAAAAATGCGGCAAAACTACATATGCGTTCTTGCTGCAGATCAGTGTGAAATTAGAGACTGCTGGACATCATTATAAAAAGACTGCAAATTAAAGCAGTACTAAGCCCCAAATTAAACATTTATTATATTGTAGTTTTCCAGTTCTTAGATGTGACTGCTGCATTAGTTTACTTTATTTAGGCTTTCTTTCTTCCATTTTCATCTGGTGATCAAGCCAGGAGGGTCTGTTCTATTTTTAAAGAACAAGCTCTCTTTCAGATGTATCAATTTCAGTGATGAGACTAACCATTTAACAATGACCAGCTTTTAATTGTGCAAAACCTTAATCCCAAAACGAACAAAACTGTTTACTGTAACGGATTATATAAATGGTTAGCTGGTTGGCTCCAGTTTGTTAGTGTACTTAAATCTGTTAGTCCACCTAACATTCTCTTTTTTTTTTTTCTTTATACTGTACCAGCTCAGCTACAGCATGCAGAGGAGCTAGATAGAGTAAGTGAGTGCACAGAGGACCACCTTTTTTAATGGTGTTCTGGTAGGGTGAGCTGAGCTGTTAAGAGAATGGCTTGAACAAACTCAGTGTGTCTACAGTGAATTTTGAAAATTAATTTTTTTTTCCAGTGTCTGCTGCTACAGCAGTCAGTCAAGGGTGGTTAAGAATGTGAATACCTAAGAGTCCCTTTAAAGGGATAGTTCACCTTTACCAAAAAGCTGCCTATGCAGAAAAGGGGTGTCTGTAGATAAAAACAAACTGTGCGGCTCTGACTAAAGTTGAATAATGCCTGTTATATATGTGTAGGCTATTTACATACTCCCGAAGCCTGACCGGAAATCTCCCAGGGCGTTGCTAGGAGAGGCCTAGTCATTACTATTCACCTCCTCCTTCACAGGAGTGAGCTCTCAGATTCAGAGCTACTACATCAGGGAGAGAGAGGGCATGTGAGGAGGTCTAAATCAGAGAAAAAGCTCACTCCTGTGATGGTGGCGGTGAGCAGTATTGACAAGGCCTCACTTAACAACGTCTTGGGAGTATTCCAGTCAGGCTTCATGAGGTACATAAATGGCCTACACCTATAGCAAGGGCATTATTCAACTTTAGTCAGACACACACAGTTTGGTATTGTCCACAGCCACCCCTCGTCTTCAATCAGGCAGCTTTCTGATAAAGGTGAACTAACCCATTAGAATCACTTTAAGATCATTGGGAAATAGAGGTATCCATAATTTGTGTGTGCCTGCACCAGCCTGATACATAGCTTTGTTTGTCTCATCAGAGTTTTTCATTTCTTTTTACTCTTTCCAGCCAGCTACATCATGTACAGGAGCGGAGTGAGTGCACAGAGGACCTGATGTCGGTCTGCCTTTTTTTTTTTTTTTTAAATTCTTCTACGTTTGATTGGTTTTGTATTACAGGTACTTTAGAGGTGAATATTGTTTAGCAGACTTTATTTACGTTTGCTGTTGGAGAAGGGTTACCAAATCTGTTATATTTTTTCCCTCTCCTCCACTGTTGGTGATTGTGGCCCTCCTCTATACAGCGCCATGTTCCATCACATTCCTTTCATGCACATTGAATACAGGAGCTGCTAGTCACTGCAGTCTATAGTTCTTCTTTACTGTGAATGCTGCTCACTAAAGCAGTTGATGTAAAGTCTAACCTTTCAGTGTACCTCTAAGGCAGTCCACACGTTCTCTGTCAGGTTGGATAACCGTCCCAAGACAATACCCAGATTATATAGTCTCTTTTTCTAGGTTTATCTACATTCTTTTATCCTTTTGTAGCTAATCGGTTCCAGGATGTGCCTGCTGCTAGACAGAGGGTTCCTCTTCATCTGTGATCTCTGGGGTTAACCCCCCTTCCCTACCCGGACTAACCATAGATGACCAGGGGTCTACTCAAAAAAGACGGATGGTGAGGCATCTGCCTCCTCAACTCTGTCACTAAAGTATTTATATTGTGAACTCACAGAATGCTTGGAAATCTTGGGGTGCAAGAACGTGTTAGAAAAGTTGATTGTCGTCCTTACTGCCCCCCAGGAAATCCCTACATTACCCAGACTGCATGCATCACTTTCCAACCTAAAGTCGTATATGGGTATATCTACATCTTAAACTTTGCTTTTGTTCTTTTGAATGGAGTAGGAATTCATTAAAACCTATTCTTTTTTTTGTGACACTGTTGGAGAGGTTACTCTTCAAATTATGCCCCAGAGACAAAGGAAATCTACCTTAAGTGAGGGGACATCCCCTCTTAAGCTGGGTGTAGATGGATTGAAATCCAGCCAGTTTAGCAGGGACTGGTCACATTTCAATTCATCTACGGCCGTTCGCATTTGAGAAAAGTCGATCTAAGGACCCAACTCCTCTTGAACAGCTTTGTTGGAACATATTGCTTAAATCAGCCCTACAACCAATTGTATTCATACAGCAGGGGAGTCTCCAGTGTCAGAATATAATCCACCTCAACCTTGTAGATGGGGGGAATCTGCTCAGTTTTTTTTTTTTTTCATTCAGTTCACTGGCTGAATGAAAAAAACTGAACCATGTATAGCCAGTTAAGGCACTCGTCACCGGAACAGGTGTTCCCATTTGAAAATATTTCCTTTTCCTCCTGTTTCAGTGATAACTGTAAAATTTGGATTTTGGACCATTTGTCTGATGGCCATAACAATGGTCACCAGAACAATAAAAACCTTACCAAGGGGTGAAAAATGGCTTTAATTTAGCCTTTATTGGTTGTAAAACAGCTGGATGGAATAAAACATTTTTTAAAAGAATCAGCCCACTTAAAATGGATTTTGAAATTTGGTTACCAGCACATTCATTCAAAACATTGTACAAGAACAGAAACACCCAAGGATTGTATGGGCGATTTTCCCCCCCCCCATAGATCCTTGCTTCACCCCCAAGCAGCCATGAAGCTTTGTGTGTGTGTATGTATGTATGTGTGTGTATATATATATATATATATATATATATATATATATATATATATATATATATATATGTGTGTGTGTATATAGATAGATATATATAGATAGTGTTGTTATATATTTTATTATTATATATTCACACACACGTTAAAAAAGGTGTTTGGTGACTCAGTTCAGAAGTTTTTACTATATAAGGACAGCGCTTGTTTTTCCTTTTCAACTTTCAGCTTCAAATTATAATCTCTGGTGTGACTTCAATGGTTCCCTCCCTCCATTGCTAAATTCCCCTGCCGGACGAAGAATAAGTATCACAAGCAGATGCCAAGAGCTTGCCTGCGTCATCCCCAGCACTTTGTAAATATTCTGTTCATAGGACTGCTAACAAGCCATCATTTATCACCTCCCCGGTGAAGTGTAACATGAGCCCAGTCCTAGCTGAGCAAAGTCACGTTCAACCCTTGGAGTGGAGGGGAAGGGAGGCCAGTAGCACATTGCTTAGTAAATCTAGGGGGTTTAAAGAAGCAGGCCAAAGTCATGACCTTTTCACTGGCAATCAACAAACTGCCTTCTGTGCACCTGGGCTTTTTTGGAAGCTATTGACAATGAATGAGATCTCCAAAACAAGATGGAGAAGGTAAAGTTTTAGTTTCTTTTAAACCTAGTAAAGCCACATGTACATGAATTGAAATTTGGTTGGTTTCGCAGGGACCAGCCGAATTTTAATGCATGTATGGACAGGGAGGTTGTATAGAATTTATTCTACTGGTGTGTTGGATTTTCGCCGTTCAGTCAGCGCCGCTGGATATAGCCTGCAACGCTGACCAGTGAATTCTGACAGTGGGGGAAGTCTTCTCGCTGTGCGAATACAGTAGCTTAGTGGAGAGGAATCCCCCATCCATCTTGAATGGGGAATAGTCAGTTTTTTTTTTTTCATTCAATTTCCTGGTTAACTGAATAAGCTAAGGGATTCCTAACTACGGAGAGTGATTTTTTTTTTTTAATCTGCAGTTTTCTGCATTATTACGGCTCGATCACATGTGCAGAAAACAGCAAACTCACCTAACCTGAACCCCATAGAGAATCTATGGGGCATTGCCAAGAGAAAGATGAGAGACATGAGATTGAATGCAGAAGATCTGAAGGCCGCTATTGAAGCATCCTGGTCTTCCATAACACCTCAGCAGTGCCACAGGCTGATGGCTTCCATGCAACGCCACGCCACATTGAGGCAGTAATTGCTGCAAAAGGGGCCCAAACCAAGTACTGAGTACATATGCATGCTTATACTTTTCAGAGGTCTGATATTGTTCTATGTACAATCCTTGTTTTATTGATTGCATGTAATATTCTAATTTTCTGAGATTGTGGATTTGGGGTTTTCATGAGCTGTAAGCCATAATCATCACAATTATGACAAATCACGGCTTGAACTATCTTGCTTTGCATGTAATGAGTCTATCTCATATATTTCACCTTTTAAGTTACATTACTGAAATAAACAAACTTTTACACGATATTCTAATTTTTCGAGTTTCACCTGTAGATTTATGATTCAGTAGGTATGCAGCCTGCTAGAACTAAAATCATGCTAGCAAACTCTCCAAGAGATGTGAAGGAACTGTGAAGTTGTCTAACATCTACCAAAAACTAAAATATCAGTTAGGGTTGGACTAACCCAAACATGCCAAGTCTAAACTACTTCCCAATATATATACTGCTTATAGCCAATCAAACTCTAGCAGCTATATTTAAAGCAGTGTTTATTATTTGAAAGACATCTGATTGGTTGCCAGCAGCAGCATTGCATATTTATTAACTGAACTGGGAATTGTGTGTGTGTGTGTGTGTGTGTGTGTGTGTGTGTATACACACTATATAGCCAAAAGTATTAGGACACCCCTCCAAATCATTGGATTCAGGTGTTCCAATCACTTCTATGGCCACAGGTGTATACAATCAAGCATCTAGGCATGCAGACTTTTTCTACAAACATTTGTGAAAGAATGGGTCGCTCTCAGGAGCTCAGTGAATTCAAGTGTGGTACCGTGATAGGTTGCCACCTGTGAATTAAGTCTATCCGTGAAATTTCCTTGTTACTAAATATTCCCCAGTCAACTGTTAGTGGTATTATAACAAAGTGGAAGCAACTGGGAGCCACGAAATGGTAGGCCACATAAAATGACAGCGGGGTCAGTGCATGCTGAAGCGCACAGCAAACAGAAGTAACCAACTGTCTCCAGAGACAATAGCTAAAGACCTTCAAACTTCATGTGGCCTTCAGATTAGCACAACAACAGTGCATAGAGAACTTCATGGAATGGGTTTCCATGGCCGAGCAGCTGCATTCAAGCCTAACATCACCAAGTGCAATGCAAAGTATCAGCTGCAGTAGTGTAAAACGTTCCGCCACTGGACTCTAGAGCAATGGAGACTAGTTCTGTGGAGTGACGAATCACGCTTCTCCGTCTGGCAATCCGATGAACGTGTCTGGGTTTGGCAGTTACCAAGAGAACAGTACTTGCCTGACTGCATTGTGCAAGTGTAAAGTTTGGTGGAGGGGGGATTATGGTGTGGGGTTGTTTTTCAGGGATTGGGCTTGGCCCCTTAGTTCCAGTGAAGGGAAATCTTAAGGCGTCAATATACCAAGACATTTTGGACAATTTCATACTCCCAACTTTGTGGAAACAGTTTGGGGATAACCAGAGTCCTGACATCAACCCCATAGAACACATTTGGGATGAATTAGAGCAGAGACTGCGATCCAGGCCTTCTCGTCCGACATCAGTGCCTGACCTCACAAATGTGCTTCTGGAAGAATGGTAAAACTTTCCCATAGACACACTCCTAAACCTTGTGGACAGCCTTCCCAGGAGAGTTGAACCTGTTATAGCTGCAAAGGCTGCGCAACCTGAATATTGAACCCTACAGACGAAGACTGGGATGCCATTAATGTTCATGTGCGTGTCAAGGCAGGCCGACCAATACTTTTGGCAATATAGTGTGTGTGTGTATATGTGTATATATGTGTTTGTGTGTGTGTGTGTGTGTATGTATGTATGTATGTGTATGTATGTATATATATATATATATATATATATATATATATATATATATTTATATTAGTGTAGTGATCTTCAAGAAAATTTTACATATGGTAATGAAACTGAATAATAAGGAAAATGGATACTATATGGGTTCAATATTGAAAATCAATAAACATTTATGGGGCAGTACAAGTCCTTAAAACTAAGTTTATTTTGGGCAAAGCAGGGTAGGTACATTTCAAGCTTCAGTTATTGATTTGTAAGATTACAGAATGCTCCTATTCTTCATTAATTAGTCTAGGTTCACACCTATGTGTTTTCCATTTCAGAAACGCACAGCAGTCCATTTAACATGATTTCCTATGGGACATGCTCACATTTTTGCGTTTTCTCCCTGGCAAGTTTTTAAGAGAGGGTCAGGGACATTTTTAAGCACAAAACATAGCATTTTTGGTTCAATAGACTTCAATGGAGACACTGTAGAAATGCATGTAGTGTGTTTTGGACACGTTTTGCATTTTAATCTGCCCAGCAACAAGTTGGAAGAAAATAGCAAAAAATGCAAAATACATGTGCAAACACGCACCACAAAAAACACTGCAGAAATGGATCAAACGCAAACTGCATAGGTGTGAACCAAGCCCAGTGGTGGGCAACCTTTTTTTTCAACTGAGCCAAACTCTCCAAAACCACGATTGAAATTTATTTTGAGAGCCACATTTTTAAAACTGAAAATACATCCCCCATATAGTAATTCATCCCCCATATAGTAATTCATCCCCCATATAGTAATTCATCCCCCATAGTAATTCATCCCCCATATAGTAATTCATCCCCCCTATAGTAATTCATCCCCCCTATAGTAATTCATCCCCCTTATAGTAATTCATCCCCCTTATAGTAATTCATCCCCCATATAGTAATTCATCCCCCATATAGTAATTCATCCCCCATAGTAATTCATCCCCCATATAGTAATTCATCCCCCATAGTAATTCATCCCCCATATAGTAATTCATCCCCCCTATAGTAATTCATTCCCCATATCAATTCACTTACCTTTGCTCCGCGCGTTCTTCTCGCTGTGTTCCCGCGCCGATCTGGTCTTCAGGGCGGACTGTGAGAGGAGAGGAGTTCGTCAAGCTGCCCCGCCTACATCCTGGCTGCCCCGCCTACATCCTGACAGCTGCAGAGTCCTGACTTTTGGGGCGGCCGCCCGAGAGGAGGGAGGGGAGCGGGCGCCCGGCACACAGAAGAGCCGCATTTAAGTTTGTAAAGAGCCGTATGTGGCTCGCGAGCCGCGGCTTGCCGACCACTGACCTAGCCCTACTGTGTGTGTAAAGATTATCCATAAAGGGTAAGTGTACATGAATAAAAAAAATCCATGTATTTCCCGCCCTCCTATGAAGTTTTTTAGGACCTGTTCACACCAAAGAAATGCAGTCGGGATGCATTCCAGATGTTTCTGTATGCTTGTTTTTGACATGTTCCGGTGCATTTTTGATGTATTACAGTTCATTTTTTCCCCTCTTTTTCTTCAACTTTAAGGACAAGTGTGTTCCGTTGTGTTTTTGATGTGTTTTACTGCATTCCAGTACAGTTGAGTGCAGAAAAAATGCAGCATATTTTTCCTTTTTTTTCTGGAACTGGAATGCACTGGAACTGACTGTACTTGTGTGAACTATGCCATTGGAAACCATGTAACTTACTATCCATGCATTTTTGATGCAGAAAAAACGTGCTGGACTGCATGTGGTGTGAACTGGCCCTTAAGAAAAGCACACACTTTAGGTGCAGAGAAATGGGTGCCTAGGCTGCATTCACACCTACTGTATGTTTTCAGGCGTTAATGTGCTGCATTAATAGAATCCCGATGAGATTATTAAAGTACTTCTGTGCTGAATCTAAATCATTCCTATTTTAGGCTAGGTTCACACCTATGCAGTTTGCATTTGACCCGTTTCTGCATTGCATTTTGCGTTTGTGCACCTGCGTTTTTGCCGAAGCAAAAACGCACTACTTGCTTTTCTGCAGCATTTCCATTGACGTCTATAGAACCAAAAATGCAACTTTTTGCTTTCAAGAAAGTCCATGAGCCTTTCCCAAAAACGCACTGGGTGAAAATGCAGAGATGTGAACGTGAGACATAGGAAATCATGTTAAATGGACTGCAGTGCGTTTCTGCAAAACGCTGCGGAAAACGCTCAGGTGTGAGCCTAGGGTTAATATTAAGGTAAATTCCTTGCTACCCGTTTTCTGCCCTTGGCTCTCAATATTATAATAGGGGAAGATGCATGGTCAATGAATAAACATTACTGCTGGGATTAATATACTTTTTTTTTTTTGTACACAACGTGGGTTGGTTTTATGTTCTGAATTAAAACAAGGTAATTGATTTGCACACACAGAGTGCTTTACCCTAAGCTGATCTCACCAGTCTAGTTAAGGAGGTAAGTAAGCAGCCTGCATGTGTTTTGTCTTGCTTTGCAACTCTCCTAACAGATGCGTCTCCAAGCAGACATGAAAATGAACTGCAGAAGTCTAGCCTTGGGATAAGGTCACACCGGCAACTGAAATGCTGCCTCTTAAAGGCAAAGATTGCTTTCTGGAGTACCATCATAAAGAAGTGATGGAGGTTTAGAGCCAGCTTTCTGGAGTACTGCTTGTAGTTGCTCCAGAGAATGCTTTGTTCAGTGATCTAACATGGGCGACACCATACTACATTTTGATTTTTTATTTTGGGGTTATTTTTTGCTCTTTGTCTTCCTTTGTCCAACATTGTTTGAGCAGAGCTGTAAACCGCTTGCATAGAACTTTAAATCACATGACTGTGGCTCAAGATTCATATAGATTGTAATGGCAGGAAAATGCAGAGTTTTACATTTCTTCACCCATAGAAACCTTTAAAAGGAATCTGTGGGGACATAATTATCCAGGCGTCTGTTATTACCGCTAGGACATGCTAGCTTCAATTTAGGCGCACTGTTATCCAGATTGCATTGCTTCTTTAGGGCCCATTCACACCTGAGTATTTGTAGCCCTAAACTCAATGCCTGAGCATAGTGCAATTGAAGCTTGTGGCTCGAAAATGAGCTTCTTTTGAGTGTTTTTGGCTAAAATAGACTTCAATAGGAATGCCTTAAAAAAGGGCAAAAATTGTGTATATCGTGCATTTTCCCCCCTAGTATCTAGCTTTGTCAATAGCACCTTTTAGAAATATATTTACCTAGAAAAATGGAGATGTATTCAGTACTTATTTTACCTGATATATTTTTTTTATATATATATAGTAATTGCTATGAAGTGTTGTAGCAAAGAAAAAAATGTCATAACCTTTTTTTTTTTTTTTCTTGATTTGTCCTAAATACTTCCAGGTAATAATAAAATTAAGGCACAAAATACATTTCAGATGATCCAAATCAGTCACTCAATCAAGTAAATACCTTAACAGACTGAAACACACGCTCCATGCAGTGTAAAAAAGCAGGCTCAATAACAAAGAAACTGTATTATTAAGCCATATCCAGGAGCCTCAGGGGTTAATAGCTTTCTGAAATCAGCTTTGTCTGTGTGCTGCCTATTAGCTTGAGGAATGCAGGTGCGTATGCCCCTGGGTCTGAGTAATGACTCCAAAACATACTGGGACATTTAACAGAGATTATTCCAAAGCTGACGTGGTTGCCTGTATCACTCAACCAGCTCATTAGGAACAGCTCAGAGGAGGTTTGAAGGTCAGCAGCCTCCAATAGGACTCTCTGTTTGAAAATGATTGTAATTAGGAGCTCTGTTGAAAGCAACATTTACTCTGAAATCCCCAGTTCCTCTTCAGTTCTAGAACACAATTTTTTTTTCTCCCCTTCCAAATGGCTCTTTTCATCCAAACCCGTTTTTTGTGAAATTCTTCATTTTTTTTTTTCAGCTTGTCATTGAAACCATTCAGCATAATAAACCCATATATATAGTCAGTTCTAGTACAGGGAAACTGTACAATTGAGCTATATTAAAAGGGATGGAGCAAAGCTAATGAAAATGCTGACAATGCAGCTAGGAAATCTTCATTTCACTGGGGAAGCAGGGAAATTTTATATATATATGTGTATATATATATATATGTGTGTATATATATATATATATATATATATATGTGTATATATATATATATTAATAGTACACATTTTTTGTTTAGATTTCATTAACTGTCAATATTTTTGCTTCACTTTACCACAGTCCACAAAGGAAAGTAGTGTCCAGAAAGTTGTGACATTCATTATCCTTGTGAATGGAATCCATTACATCTTCCTCTACTTTTAATTAGATGTGAACTCACCCAAAAAATTACTTTGTACAAAGCAGGTCACATGTGCATATATATTTGATGCGTCCGCTGATTAATTCCTGTGAATGATTAATAACCCTTAGTATCCAAAAACCTTTCTACCATTAACCTCTCCATTTTTGTGAAGAACTTTCTTTTGTCCAGTTTTTGAGTCCTGACCTTAATCCCACTGAAATGCTGCGGTGCAATCTGAGACAAGTTTTTACTGAAACATAGAAAAGTGACAGCAGAAAAAGACCAAGTAGTCCATCAGATCTGTCCCTTTTTTGTTTGTATGTTGTTTTTTTTTAAATATACTTTTTCTTCCTATTTTTTCCCCATACTAACTTGAATACGGGTCTGTGTTTGTCCCAAGCATGTTTGAATCCACTTATTGTTGACTGTGAAGGCAGAAAAAGACCAAGACTTAATACTTAATACTTTTTTGTGTTTTTTGTTTTGTTTTTTCATTTTGTTATAGATCTAATGTCCCAAGCATATTTGAAGACACTTACTGATGATTGACTCACTACCTCTGCTGGAAGTCTATTCCAAACATCAACATCCCTTTCAGTAAAATAAAACTTTCTAAGATTCGTTTTGAACTTTCCTCTTATAAGTTTGGAGTTATAGTTTGTTGGCAACACAAATAGACCAAAAAACTGTCTATATAATTTCAGATGAGCAGCTATGCATGTTACAATGCAGATAATGCATAGATAGATTTATTGCCAAAAGTAGGTTTGCTAGTTACTTTATTATATAAGGGGTTCATAGATTTTTAAAAAAATATTTTTAAAATCCAACACTGTATTTTTTTTTTTTTTATTTTTTATTTTTTTTTGCAAATAACAATAGAAAAAGTTTTATATATGTAATTTTCTAAATTAGAAAGTCTCTACTTATCAGGAAAAGCAAGAATAGAATGCCACACCCAAGTTTATATACTGTATGTAGACAATATATTTTGGAGGTCAGGAGACACCCCTTTCATCAAGGCTTGGAAGGCTGAAGAAGGTGAAGGTTGGACTAAACTTGACGTTTGGATTTAAACTTTGCGGCACTCCATTCTTGTTTTTTCCAGTTCCAATCCAAAGTGTTCTTGTAGAACCTTCAGTAAGCACACGTTTCCTACCCATTTCCTAACACACCTTGTTATAGTTGCACCCATGGAAACTAAATTCACTAACAAACCCTTCTTGTTAACTTTTTATTTTAGCAGGAATTCTAATTAATTCTCATTTTAGGAATAATTTATGCTGAAATCCGTTAAATCGCCAAGGATTCACAAACTTATTTTGCATTTATAAGTTAATGCCATTAAATAGTCCAGTATTTTCAAATATGTAGCTAGTGCATTCCGAGTGTCAGGAGACACCCCACTCATCAAGTGACCTTGGAACATATAGTCTGTTTTAGTGGAATAAATCTGCTCTGTAGACTTTTACCCTAGTTGTGGCCATTCCTATTTTTCCCAATTCTAGTTCTTGTAGAAACTTCAGTAATTGTGAACTGCCTATCCAGTTCTTAATGTACCCTGTTACATTAGGGCCAGATTTAAATCTTGTGGGGGAGGGGGTCTCATACAGAGTTGGTTTACATTCTCAATGACAGTCACACATTTTTAAAATGTATGACACAATGTCATTCTGAGTTCTTAAGTGCGAACACACATGCAGTCATACGCCTCCTTCTGTAACAGCCTAAGCTTAAAAATTCATTTTTAAAAATGATACAATATACCGATCCAGAGTGCAATTTCTTATTCTACAGGGTGTCCCTGAAGTCTGTACAGATAGGAAATATCAGTGTGTGTAAATATGTATCACTGTATAAGCTCACGAGACCTTAACCCTCTTGACTTATTTTTATGGGGTATGCTAAAGGAGAAGATGTACTCGATGAAAATCACAGATATAAATCATTTGAAGGAACACATCAAATTGATAGAAATGTGGAGTTACTGCATCTGGTTCATGTGGCAAATTGCATGGAACTTTGCATCATAAATGGTGGAAATCATCATTAAAGATGTTATAGATTTATATTCTAATTAAATATAATGTTGAAAAATGTGTTGAATGTATTGAAAATATGCATGTTGCCTATGTGTCCAGACTTTAGGGATACCCTGTGTATTTTATTTTTTATATTTTTATTTTATATAATTTTTTAGATGGTTTTATATTTTTGTATAGGGGGGGGGGGGGGGCTTTTTTGTCAAGGGGGCCCAGGTCAGTTGCCTGATTTGCCTCTTTAGAAATCCCACACTGTTTACAATCAATTCCACTTGAAAGTGAAATCTATTCTGGCATGCAGCACCGCCAATTCACCTTTGGGGTTGATTATTATTATGACATGGATGGTAATCAGTTCACATTCTATGAATAATTTATGCAGAAATCCAATGAATTTCATATACTTTATCTCACAACTGCAAGTTAACAAGTAAAGTTATGTTTGTACTGTATATCTTTGAGCTTAAGTGTACTGTTGGGTATATCCAGACAAAAGCAGGCATGTGTTTGAATACTGCAAAATGTTCCTGCCCAGCAGGTCACAATGGTATGGTAACATCATTACATTACATAGCTGCCCACTAAAATATAACCAGAATCCTTTGCAACTGTATGATTAACATAAGCTTAACTGTAAATGTGAGAATATCTGTGAAAGGTAATGGTAGCTATGGAATATTCCCTGTTTAATCCACAGATTAAGTTTTAATTATTTGTCAGTAATTACCATTATAATGTAAAAATAAATCACTGGTAAATTCAACCTCATTATATGTCGTCTGCTGACAATAGTGAAAAATGGAAATCCTGGAATATCCAATATCTGTTTATATATGACCAATAATTAGGCTTATAATTACCTGTAATTATTCTGCTGTTCAGCATGGACCTGCACTGTCTGTTAACTAACCTGCATTCATTAAATACAGGATGCCACTTGTAGGTCTTCTTACAGCTGAAATGGTCTGAACATGTTGTTTTCAGTCTGTGTGGGAACAGCTGAAGTTCAACATTTTATAGAATGGGAAGTCATTTAGATTGTAACGTCTATCTTGAATTTAACATTTTTCTTCAGTAAATAGGGTTAAGGGACACAATAGGAAGAGGAACATATCTATCTAATCTAATCTAGCTATCTATCTATTCAGTCGTATCCGACCCTTGGCGATTGTATGGACCATCACTCGTAAGCGACTTTTTCCATGAATTCTCTTAGCAATTATTTTACAGGATAGGTTGCCAGGTTTTTCCCCAACCCCTACCATGCAAGAAATCCTGTGTGGCCAGGGAGGAAACTAGGACAATTTAGACAGGAGCCAATTAACCTACCAGCATGTCTTTGGAGTGTGGGAGGAAACCGGAGTACCCGGTGGAAACCCACGCGAACACAGGGAGAACATGCAGGAGGCGCCATGGTTGGAAATTTAACCCATGACCCCCAATTACTGCAAGGCAGAAGTGCTAACCACTAAGCCACTGTGCCGCCCCCAGAACATCCAATAGCATTTGCTATTTATTTTTAAGTATGAGTTCCAGAGGTCTATTTACTAAATCTTAAAGCGCATCTAAGCCCCACGAGAAAAAATTTAATGTAATGCAACTTACAAGTCCTTGAATGTGGTGGCTCCATGGCTTTTCTTTTTTTAATATGTATTTTGGGTGAGAACATTTGGCCAAAGAAAGAATTGAAAATGACAATATACAGTTCTTAAAAAAACAGTTTAAAAGGTAAATAGTAGAACAGGGTCTAGAAAGGAGTCACAGTGGATACAGTGATCTGCTAAAAATTGATAAGTGGAGATGGCAAGGGGGAGGCCTGAACTACCAGGTTTTAACAGATCTTTCCAATTAAGTGGAGGATACTGTATCTCCTCTGCCTTTTTTTTTAAGCTTTATTTCACATGGATATCCAATATGTGACACGCTTTTCCGTTTTGATCCAGCTCGGCAAGGAATCAGGCTTGGATCCCCTGCTAAGAGGGAACAGAGGGCATCTGTGTAAAAAGGGCCTAACGCAATCTTTTCTATGACAGAACAGCTCTAGAGAAGCACAAATAGGTCAACAGGACAATTTTGACAAGACAGGATTTTTTAAACAATACCAAATGAATTGGGGGGCACATTGTTGAAATGGCATATTTTTTATGTGGTTTACATGTGACACAGTATGTGTTTTTTATTTAAAATTTTTGTATTAATTAATGTTAATATTTGAGGTATTATCACCCTTGACATACAAATGCTAATAATAATTCAAGAGGAACACTTGTTGCTGGGGGCTTGTGTTGGTGCTACAGGGCGAAAATTGATGTAGAACTGGAACATGGAGTAAGGTAAAACTGCAAGCAGCCTTGTGTCACCCGTATCAGATTCTGTCAGTTCATTCAATTTTATTTTCATATCTTCCTCATACTGAACCAATTTCAAGGTTGATATTGCCTCATATTAATGAGGTTTGTCATCGGTTGGAATGTGACTACGTGAATCTTTTATCTATCAAAAAAATATGTCTATTAGTCTCTTCAAAAATATGATGTCAACAAGTGAAAGCAGAATTGATGAATTACTTTGCTTGTGTAAGAGGTTTTTCGAAGGTTTGAGCAGGAATAAGGAACTTGAAGTACTTTAACACAAATACCTAAAGACAAAATATTTGCACTGATGGAACTCATTAAAATGTTATGGATAAGAGTTGTTGGTTGAGTTTGTACTCTCTGGGTTATCTAAGATTTCTGGGGTCCTATCTGATATTTGACTGTTTGACTTTTTAAATTACTGAGATTTTCCCCCAAATACTCTTTTTTGGTTTAATGTGGGTCAGACTGCCACTGGCTTCTCTTATGTTTTGGATACTCCACAAATGGGATCTTTTCTACCAGGTCCTGGTCGTGCTCCTTCCCCCAATCCATAGATTCTCATTTCTCATTGGCACTTCCCTTTGTCATGAATTAAAGTAAAAAGCACTTAGTATTAAATGTTAGATGTGGGGTTTCCTGGTATGTAGATACTGAGTGCTTGTTCTGAACCAAGGGCCAGTGCAAGGAGTTATTGACTTTACTTCATGATGCTTCTATTGGACAGCCCTTGAGTTTGCCCTACTGACCACAGATAACAAACAACTGAATCAAAGAACTAAATTATCTAGCAATAGCATAGTCCAGGGGTCTCCAAACTTTTTAAGCAAAGGGCCAGTTTACGGTCCTTCAGACTTTAGGGGGGCTGGAATGTGCCCAATGGGATAAACAATGCCAAATCTTTGGTATTAGGGGGAAACATAGTTGGTGTCAGTGGGAGGAATAGTACCCCATCATTAGTGTTAGTAGAAGGTATAGTGCCCCATTGTTGGTGTCAGCGGCAGGAATAGTGCCTCAAGGACCGTATAAAGGCAAGCAAAGGGACGCATTTTGGAGACCACTGGTATAGTCTATTACCTAAGATGCTAAGACTTTGTTCTGGCAGAATTTAATTAACTGCAGATTATTTTTATTAAGAGTCATATCAGGCAGCAGATAGATGAACAACAGAAACCAGGTAGATTACTAAACAAGATTACCAGAATAGGTACCAAGGCTCACAAAGATGGTCAGGAACCTGTGAAACCGACACAGTGCACTGAGCAGGATTGTTGCTTACTGGCTGGAGTGTACATATGCTGCAGTCCCTATTTAGGCTAGCAGGTAGTGCTGGTATACACCTTGATAGTTATTGTTTTTTAGGGAAAAACCAACGTGGAGGTTGTAAGAATTCATATTCTACTGGTCTGACTAAAAGTGAACTAAAAATTATTGGTGCGATGGGTTGGATAATAGCGGCACAGTTCTCCTTGTTCTTGCATAGGCTTACCTCCATACTTCATAAATAGCGTGGCTCCTTTCTGAATTAATCCTAGTATGTGGATTTATTCCTGTGAGACAAAACACAAGAGGGCACACTCTCCTCGTCCTTTACCGTGATAACATAAGGAAGGGAGGTCATCTCCCGAAATGCGTCAGCTACTCGTATTGGTACTTCTGGAACAGGACCCCACTGTCTGGGACTGAAAGACCTGATTTTATGTCTGTTTTTATGGCTTGTTTGTCAGTATCCATTTGTGATTAATTTTTTAAATAAATTTGTTATCCTGGTAATGCACAAGGAGAGTACACCCTCTTGTGTTTTGTCTCGCTAGTTCTTTTCTTAGATTCCCCGATCTGTGGAGAGCTGCGCCTCATCAACTGACACACCGTGTGAAATTGTGGAGCACCAAGATTCCAGCGCTATTGTAGTTGCCATTGATTGGATGTATTCATGTGATGTAGGGTCTTTTAGATTGTAAACTTCTTTACGCAGGGACTAATGGGAATGTACAATAAATGTAAAGAACTGTGTAAATTGTCAGTGCTACATAAATACCTGCTACAATTAAAAGAATAATGTGCTTTGTACAAATTCACATTTGCCTTTCTTATTGATTTTATAGAAAACTCTCAAAGATGCACGGTGACTTAACTGACTAACATTTTACATGTCATATTAACTAGACTGCTTGCGGTACATCTGTTGTGTAAGGCTAAGTATCAGCAAGTTTTCCAGGAAAAAAAATGTTTTTTTTTTTTATTCCTGGAAATATGCCAGAAAATGCTTTCTTTGTGCAGAAATAATGTATTAGAGCACCAATAATCAAATCTGAAAAATTAGTTATCCACTAATCTAGTGAATGCAGTATTCTTTTCTAACCTTTCAATTAGTCTGGCAACAGTTACTTTCAATGTAAGTGTTACCTGAAATATGCCAACTTTTCCATGTCTGTGTGGAACAGCCGAGACTGAGGTCAGACCAGGTGATTTTGTAGCTGGCAGCAACTTTGGGGCTCTGAACTTGGATACCCTTCAAATATGTATTGCCTAATGCAGGCCATAGATGGGGAGAAAAACTGCAGATTTTTCTTTTAAAAAACGAAAAATCGGTTGTTCAAGTGGCCGACGTTACCATCAATGGTAAAAAAAATCGGCCGATTTTCTACCCGTCTAGAGCCGGCAAAAAGTGTCCCTGCAGAGAGCTCTGCTATTTCTTTGACAGTTCTCTGACAGTTCCTTGACATTTATAGAAGTTGCAACAATGTATCTATTTGTTTCCATTTAGGATACAGATGTTTTTATTCGGAAACAAATAGATACAATGTTTCAACCGCTGTAAATGTCAAGGAACTGTCAGAGAACTGTCAGAAATAGCGGAGCTCTCTGCAGAGACACTTTTTGCTGGACTGGAATTCTTCTTATTTTCATCCTACTTCTTCTTCTTCATCATCCTCATCCTCTTCTTCTTCTTCTTCATCCTCATCCTCTTCTTCATCCTCATCCTCTTCTTCTTCTTCATCCTCATCCTCTTCTTCTTCTTCTTATTCATCCTCATCCTCTTCTTCATCCTCATCCTCCTTCTTCTTCATCCTCATCCTCCTTCTTCATCATAATCTTCTTCTTCTTCTTCATCCTCATCCTCTTCTTCTTCATCATCCTCATCCTCTTCTTCTGCATCCTCATCCTATTCTTCTTCATCATCATCCTCATCCTCTTCTTCATCCTCATCCTCATCCTCTTCTTCTTCTTCTTCTTCATCCTCATCCTCCTCTTCTTCTTCTTCTTCTTCATCCTCATCCTCTTCTTCATCGTCATCCTCTTCTTCTTCATCATCATCATCCTCATCCTCTTCTTCTTCTTCTTCTTCATCGTCATCCTCTTCTTCATACTCATCCTCTTCTTCTTCCTCATCCTCTTCTTCTTCATCATCCTCATCCTCTTCTTCATCATCCTCATCCTCTTCTTCTTCATCATCCTCTTCATCCTCATCCTCTTCTTCATCCTCATCCTCTTCTTCTTCTTCATCCTCATCCTCTTCTTCATCCTCTTCTTCTTCTTCATCCTCTTCTTCATCGTCTTCCTCTTCTTCTTTTTCTTCTTTTTGTCTTCCTCTTGCAGGTCACTGCTCATGCGCAGATTTTTTATCGGTAATAAAATCGGCCGATTTGCCCACTAATTGCCGTGAAAATCGGCCGATCGGCAAAATCGGCCGATTTTTTTCCAACTTTACCGAAAAAAAAAAAACGGCCAAAATACCGAAAAACGGCCGACCAAATCGCCCACTAACGATCCGAAAATCGGCCGATTTTATTTTCGGCCGAAAAATCGGCCGATTTTCGACCCATCTATGGCCTGCATTAGAGTCCACTTTTTAACTCGGTTAAAACACCCAACTGTCACCCCAGGAGAAAGATGCATTGTTATTTCAGTCATTACACTAGTTCTGGTGACAACTATATTTCCCTTATATCGGAGAGATTTCCTCTTACATTTAGTTGTGTCTATAGGACAGGAAATGAGTTCCAAACTTTGCAAAGGTATACTTTGAAAATATAGGGGACTGCTTGGAAGTTGTCTTTACATGACACAGTTCAAGCAATCTACTATTTTTTTAAGTAACTAAATTGGTTCTAAAGGGGGCCATTGACATCAGTGCTGTATGATAATCCTAATTATAACTAAGTATTTTTGTTGATTCTTAAGGCATGTCATTGGTTTTCTCCACAGATTATTTGGCTAACCATGGGCGTCTCAGTGAAGCAGAAGCTAGGCGGAAGTTTTGGCAAATCCTATCTGCGGTGGAATACTGTCACAGTTGCAATATAGTCCATCGAGATTTGAAGGCTGAAAACCTTTTGCTGGATAACCACATGAACATCAAGATAGCAGGTAACGTCTTCCTTATTATACTTGTGCCCAAGTAATGGTTTTGCTGTAAATCAGGAACCTAGATATCTTCATGAGCACGTTGGAGCACCAAAACCCAGGTCAATCATTTTACACAGGTCTCGGCTTCTCGTGGAAAATAAAGCTGCGGTATGCCCGTTGTCGCCTAGTAGGGATCAGTATAGATGTGCAGAAAGGGGGCTGTTAGATCTCAGCTTTCCAAACTGAAACCAAGATTTGCAAATTTGCGAGTTCTGAACTTTGAAGTTCCTGGGGAAGTCATGAATATTTATATAGGTACCTGCAGGTATACCTAGGCCTACACAGATATAAAATGTGAGAATGAAAATCTTGGTGCACTATAATGAATACCTTGTTATCGGGCCTCCTTTTTTTCTTTCTTTTTTTTCTTTAAACCTGTACACATCCTGATTATTGCAAATGAATCTCACATTAGTCACATCAGTTGTAATTATTAGACCATGTAAGTGGATATATTTGTGAACGGCTGGAAAGTTTTTATATGAGCACATATATGCCATATAGCCAAAATTGGTTATATCAAAATCTGAAAGGATCTTGAAGAACAGTTGGCCTTCATACCAGCTTTAGTGGTTTGGTGCCCATTTGTATACATCTGGTTTCTTCTGGGTACCTGTTGAGGGAGGCCTGTGTGTATGAGAGCTGCTTCACCAGACCCATTGAGCTGGTCTTAAGATTTCTTTGCATTTGTACCATTAGAATAAGCATTTAAATCCCAGCACCACTTACATTTTCTGGAGTTGTCTGGCTTTGCCTGACTTAAAGTAGATCTATACTTTTTTTTTTTTTCAATTTGGATAGAGTAATGTAGGAATATAACCCCTGTCAGTTTATTTTTTGCCATCTGTGTCCTATTGGGGAGAATTGCCTTCACTTTCTGTCCCGTAGCCAAAACAGGAAGAGAGAGGAAATCCCTGCAAATTAGGGGTATTTATTGGGGACCCCAGGTCACCAGAACTAGTCTCCTTATTGGAACATTTACCCTCTATTACTTTTCTAGTTACAACCCAGAAGTTTGGATTTTCTTTTACTCTCACTTTAAATGATAATGAAACAGGACAAATTGGGTGAATCTCCTTATGAGGGGCATAGACAGCAATAAAAACTAACAGGTGTTCTAATCCATCTCCACTCTATCCAAAACTGAAAAAAAAAAGTTTTGCCTTGAGTTAGGTGTTTGTATGCCAAAGGACCATAACAGGCATTCTGTTAATGAGTGTAAGAATTACTTATCTCTGTATTTGTTCCCGATCAGCAACTCAGACACTATTAAAGCCAAAGCAACAGAATGACAGCCAGAGAAATAGAATTTTCAAAAGAGTTCAGCAATGGCAGCCTCCATTATTCTGCTAGGTTTTAAGCTCCGTACACATGGGCAGAATATTTGGCGGTTCAATAGAAACCAGCCAAAATTTTGCCCATGTGCACCCGATTGGAAAACCAGTGTCCAATCAGTGCTGGCAGCCAATGGCTGCGAGTACTAACTGGTGTGTTCTGGTGGGAATAGGGGGGGGTTGTGTTGGGGGGGGGGGCAGTCCCCCTGTTAGAACAAAATATCTCAGTGGGGAGATCGCTGTACTAACATCGGATATTTTTTTTTTTTTTTATTTCAGCCCATTCAGTTGAATGAAAAAAAAAAAAAAGTGTTGTGTACCGGGCATTAGATTCTTTTTAAAGAGACCCTGTCCATGTGATGCAGATGAAAATGTACATGAATTTAGTGTACTCTTGATTACATCCTCTTCGATTACTGGGAAGAAATTATCAAGTGTTTCAGTAACTGTAAATAAATAGAAATTCTGTTTGATAGACTATTCCTCTTTAAAGTAGTATTATACCCTCAGCGTTGTTTAGCTTAACACATGGAGCACAATAAATTAAACATACCTTCATAAACTAGTTGTTTAAATTCTCACCTCAACACTTTACAGCTTCCAATGCTGCTAGTTCCTGCTTCCCTGAACCTCTGGTCTTCAAAGGAAAGTGTTAACAGTAGACAGTTCTGTCTGGAGCCAGCTTTAGAGGAGCAAGGGAGTGATTTGCCATCCTGGACTACAGACCTGTGTGTTTATATTGATGCACTCAATGTGAGGATACAGTTCCTGCATACATTGGTGGCTCCTTAGGATGCTGCAAGAGAAAGGAGCCACCCTGAAACAGGAAACCTAGAGCAGCAAACATGGCACCAGCTTAAAAGAGAACATGGGCAAGGATTAAAATATAAAGACATCTTCATATCCAGTGAAGTGACTGGATCTGGGTGATACATAGAGATGAAACAGCTTCTCCTGCATTAGTTGTACTTGTCTATCTGCAGTCTTCTCTCCTGTACATCCGTTCAAAGTGTTGAATTTTCAATGCTTGTCTGAAAGTTCAGTAAAAAGGGCCAAAGAGCTGAAATTACACTCTGCAGAGCTCAGTGAGGAGAGCTTTGAGAGATGATTGGAGGGAAGAGACATCCTCCTGCCCTCCATACAGCACACAGGAATACAGCTGAGGCTGTCAATCTGCTGGAGGTCCCTCCCCTGTCATCATTTTCTCTTGGTGTCAGGAAAACTTGTCAGAAATGACATGCTGATAGCAGAGGAATGAAGCAGCAGACAGAAATGATACTTAGTGTTCTTAATGGAGACAAGTACACACTGCAAAGAGATATGTTTTGTTCATATTTCATGTCTGAGGTTTACAACCACTTTAAATCAGCTGCTAAAAGTTAAAAACTGAGGGTTTTATATCACATTAGTCTTTGGGGGTGTTAATCTTTTGGGCACACTCGGAAACATCAGATACTTTGGTGTACAAATACCTGCCATTCTAAATATCTGCCAGGTGTGATTCTTGCAGAAAGGTCTGTCAATGCCTGGGATTCCTCAGATACATGTGATCTTAACCTGCCCGTGTCCTCCCATCGGGTGATGGTGTGCCGGGCCTTCGGTGGCTTTCTGTTGACTTGCAAATGCTGATTCACTAGAAAAGCATGCAGACCTCTGACATCAATGTAGATTCTCACATACGGGTGTGAATTCAGGAGCGGACTTTGTAATGAGCATATGAATGATGAAAGCTCACTTCGCCTCCTTTATGCTGAGATACATTTTACTGTATTTTAGCATTCATAATTATTTTCACTTGACATCGCTCGCCATTTGGAACATTCTGCATCAGCTTCTTCTCAGATGTTTAATAAAACATGCTGCAAGTTTACAGTCAGAGCCCTCAGAATGGGTAAGCCAATTGAACCTTTGGCCCCATTTTGAAGTATTTGAAAGACATTCGTATCAACCAATCAATTCCTCTTTTTCATTCTCCAAGGGCAGAGACATAACATTGGATATCAGGATGTCAAGGGCAGTTAGATGTTTTTTCATAAGGGACCATTATTGATAACATTCATTAGATGCAGCAGTGGCGGACTGACAACTCATGGGGCCCCCGGGCAATAGGGGATCATGAGGCCCCTGTGTCCTTGCGCAAACTCAAACAAGCCTATGAAAAAGGTACCAGGGGCATCTCATGGGGCCCTTGGGCAGTACCCGAGTTTCCAAATGGTCAGTCCACCCCTGAGTAGGGGTTAGAACTTGTGGATCTAAAATGTGCCCTTCAAAATCCAACATGACATCTGTAATACCCTGCGTATAAATTATTAGATTCATTCTGTTTTCGCAAGAGGTTTGAGAATCTCTAATCGGCAAATAAAAGCATTCAATGATCTGTTAATGCAATCCAGGAAACATTGCAATCAGAATTTATTTGATTATTACACACTAAAATGAGCTTTACAGTATACAATGTTTTCATAATCCTTTGCTACTACAGGGGTTAAACAAAAAAATGGAAACACTACATGACTTGTAGGTATGACAGTGACGTCATGTTTCACGTTGGAAGCGGAAGAGGTGTAATAATCTTTTGCTTCTGCTGTGTGATGAGACACCTAGTTAACAGGTGGGAATTCTCACTTTCGCCATTCACTGTGTGCGCTGCTAGAAATACGGAGTCATGTCAAAGCTTACTGAGCCTGAAAGAGGGCAAATTGTTGGCGCCCGCTTAGCTGGTGCCTCTGTGACTAAAGTTGCCAATTTATTTGCTGTGTTGTGAAGTACAGCATCAAAGGTTATGATGGCATATATAGTTTCTGGGAAAGTGTCATCTGATGAGCATAAGTGCGGTCCACATGGTCAACTGATCGAAAGAGACTAAATGACACTGCACAGGAGTGTGACCTGGAATAAGAAAACAAGTGCTGCAAAAGTGACTGCAGAGCTCAATCTCAGTCCCATGAAGACTAAGACTAAGCTCTGCAGTTGCTCTTGCAGCAGTTCCGCTTTCAACACGAAACATGTTGCCGCTTTCAAACCTGCAAATCATGTAGTGTTTCTTTTTTTTTGTCCAACTCCTGTAGATCATAGTTACATAGTGTGGCTGAAAAAAGACAAAAGTCCATCCAATTCAACCATTAAATCGAGCAGGGCATTCACAGTGCTTCTTCAGACCAGAGGGTATTTCCATGTTAGTAGCTCTCCTCTCTTGTGAGTTACTTCTTGCAGACCGCAATGGGGATGGAATAGGCATGTGAATATGGTTTTTCAGAAGGGCGTGAATAAACAGACTGCAAAAAACAATTTAAAGCGGAACTCCAGGAATTATCTTGTTTTTAAAGTTACATTGGTCCAGCTTGTACATCTAATCCTTCATTGCTTGGTGGATGCAGATATTCACTGTATAGCCTGTGCTACATACAGTCAGCTCTGGTCTCTTCTGTGACATGACTTGCCTACTGAATAGAGGTAGTCACTCGCTCAGCACATCCACCATGCAAGGAATGCCTTGTATTTTTTCAGTGAATACAAGGTGTTTTCTGATTGGACCTGGTGGTGATTGTGATGTCATGCACCTCTCCTCTCTGCCTTCTTCAATTAGAGGATACTTTTTGTATTCATTGACAAAAATACAGGACCTTCTCTCAATGGTTGAGGTGCCAAGTGAGCAAGCATGTGTGTTCGGAATACAGAAGACAAGTCACTAGACTAGAACCCAGAAGAGGCCAGCACTGACTGTAGCACAGGCAACCACACTGAACTTCTGTATCCCCAGCAGCCCGCAGGATGTGAGCTATGCAGGAGTAGTTGTCACCAGGCTGGACCAAAGTATGTTTAAAAAAAAAAAATTAATGGCGTTCAGCTTTAACTGACAGAATTGGGATTCCTTGGCTTGGGAAGTTTCTGAGAGCACCTTCTTAATGGCAGCCAGAGAATATTACACATGGTAGAGCCTGGTGTGCCACGAGAAAAAAATAAAAGTCCGGTAGGCAGTGACCATTCTATGCCATAGTATGTCATATGGTCTGGTGTCTACCTCTAATAAGATTTATTAAAATGAATGAGAAAACCGCATGCTATTGTATACAGTACATGCATACTTGGAGGTGATCCTCTTCTTGAACATTTCTGTGTGCGCACCTAGGTTAGTACACATTATTTCTAAGTAACTTTTTACTCGAAAAAAGGTCATATCCATAGGACTGCTGTCAACACTTTCCATTCAATACACAGAATACATTCCCATCCCTCTTGGTAGGTAGGCAGCTAAGGTATGTCAAGTATTTCAGAGGATGGTGATGAGTGCTGTTTGGTGTTTTTATTTATATTGGCATTATAAAGGATCATAATCATTCTTAATACCTTTAGTTAGTTTGTGTATTTCTGCCAATCCCTGCCCTAAACAAATAACTTCTCATGATTAAATCTACTTTGTAAGGATAGGATTGAGTATTACAATGGTCTATGTATACATGTTTTATCAGTGTGAAAGGAGATATCTCCCAACCTTCAGCAAATCTTTGTTTTCTCCTTGACAAGTGATGTTGTACTGATGTGGGCCTTAGTCTGTACATTCATCAAAAGTTACTCTTAAGCTGCCCATAGATGCATTGAAATTCAGCAGAGACCAAAGTAATTTCAGTCCATCTATGGCCAATCCTGCTCGACAGAAGGTCATCTAATGATTACCCTGCTGGCTTACAAAAAAAAAACAAAAACCGGTCAGCCTTAAGTTGGCCATACATGATTCACGTTTCCTCTAATTCCCATTGCATCAGCAGAAATTCAAGCCACGGATGGGCCAAAATCAAAGTAGTTGGGCGGAAAGTTGTTAGCCAAACAGTGGTTTCATACAGGCAGATGGCCAGACAGAAAATGGCCATCAGGGCCATCCACACTTTTGCACCCCTGCTGGAAAAGGAGCATCCTAAATGAAAGTAGAGATACAATGGCGATGGTGTAGAAGCAGGTGGCTATAGTGAAGTCCCCTACTTCTATTTATTCTGGTCAGTGTTGTGACCTCAGCCCCCCCATACACATGGCAAGTTATCTGGGCATCTATGAGCTATGCCTACACAAGATTTCCATCATTTATATATGTATATTATGTGACTTGCTTTGCAGCCTTGGATCCAACATTTAGTTTTTATACAGTTGTTACTGCAAATTCAAAATTTTGACTGGCTGTTATGGAATACTGCATACAATGATCTTTGGGTGTTATTGGAGCAAGTGTTATGTGTACAAACAAGCAAAACTCTTAAAGTGTTACTAAGGTCAATTTTTGTTACATTAACAAACATGTTCTACTCACCTGCTCTATGCAGTGGTATTGCACAGAGCAACTGTGATCCTCCTCTTCTCAGGTCCCCCGCTGGCGATCTTGTCTCCTCCTCTTCCCTGTGTGTCCCCATAGCAAGCCGCTTGCTATGGGAGCACGCGGAGTCTGGGCGCTCCCAAGCTTTGTCTATGGAGCCACACTCCATAGACTTACACAGTGGAACTTAGCCAGACCCCCACTTCCTTCTCAATGCATTTGATTGTCAGCCACAGGTACCAATGGCTGCTGTTGCTACTCAAGTGCTATGTAAAGAGGAAAAGAGAGGAGAAGAGATGCAGCCATGTACAGCACTGGATCTCTTCTTCCCTCTCTTCCCCTTCACACAGATAAAGGGGGGAGGGGCTGAGAAATAGAAACAGTTTTTTACCCTAATTCAAAGAATGTAAAAAAAATGTCTTTTTAGCTTTAATAGCATGCTTTACCCCTTCTCATCGGTGACCCATAGCAAGCCTCTTGCTATGGGGGAATCAACATGGGTGTGCTCATGAGCCAGGTTGTCTGTCCATAGACGCACACTGCTCTGCATGGCCACACCCCCCCGTTCTTTTTGCAGGACTTGACTGACCACAGCAGGAGCCAATGGTTTTCATTGCTGCCTGTGTGTCCTGTGAGAAGTGAAGAGAGAGGAGCTGCAGAAGGCCACAGCACTGGATTGATAGAGACTCGAGTAAGCGTTTAGGGACAGGGAGGTGGGAAATCGTATTAGACCATTTTTATCTTTATGCATAGAATACATAAAGGGGAAAATCATTAAGACTTTAGAAGCACTATAACACGACACTTGAAGACTAACAGTTTTTGCCACTGCGGTCTACTATTTTTCAAAAGAATTCATAAAAAAAAAACAAAGCTTAGGTAACATTTCTCACCCAACAACATTAAAGTAATTATTTTTTACATTTTAAAGTGTTAATGACTGTATTTAAGTTACTAAAAATGACAATGCAAGAATAAAAGTGTTCCCCTCCCCCCAACCTAATTTGTGTGGATTAAAGAATGTTCAGTATTTCACAGCGACCGGCAGTAAATTATTTTGTGGATGAACCTGTGTGATTGGAGGCTGAGGGTCACACAGAGGTTGAGCAGGAAACTAATCTCCTAACTCAGGCCCGTATCATTTCCACTTGTACGTGTTACTCTGATCTTGTTAACTAGCCATCCCTAAAACTCGCCAAAGCTTGCTTCCTGTGTCTGGCATTAGGCTTGTCACCATTGTGAACCACTAAAGCCTAGTACACATGATCAGAAAATCGCATGAAAAGTACCGCTTTTGAAGCGATCGTATGATAGTCTGATCGTTCATACATGGCTTTCATCCAAAATTATTCAAAAGGACAAACACGAACATTTTTCACGTATACCAGTTCATACAATTTTTGTTTAATCAGTGCAGTTTTCATCCAAAAAAACAATACAAATAACAATACAATACAATACAATACAATACATTACATCACTTTTGAATTTTTATTCTGTCATACAAGAATTTTCGTAACTTTAGTAACCTCTTCATTTTAGATATGGACACTAGCATGCAAAAAATCCAGATGATCATTTGTCTTGATATTGTCATCATGTGTAGTGGGCTTTAAAGTGAAAAATGATAAGAAATAGTAACAGGTAGAACTTTTCAACTGCAAAAAAAGTCTGAAAAATGGATGAAACTGAAAAAGTCTTCTGTTTTGTCAAATAGATGCTGCTGAGTTGTTGGTTGCTAGGCTAAATAGACTAGTTAAAGAGAATGAGAAATAATCACTGTAGAACAATCAATGTACAATAGAGGGAATATAGCACTCGAGCTAACGCGTTTCACACCTCTACAGTGTAGCTGGTCATATTTAGTGCATTAATCATTCAATTGTAAAGAAGTTACATACATTTCCCAGCACATAGACAGTGCCTTACAATTGATTTGGCATAAAGAGCTTTTGGGATTATATTAGTATATGTTTACTATAAAATATGTATGTAATGTATAATTAAAGTGGTATTAAGCCAAAAAAGCAAACATTTATTATATTGCAGCTTACCAATTCTTAGATGTGATGGCTGCATTAGTTTTCTTTTTTGGGCTTTCTTTCCCTTATTGTAACCTGATGATCTGGCCAGTAAATTTTGTTCTTTTTCAAAAGAGCAAGCTGTCATGCATCAGTTGCAAAAAGGTGAGACAGACTATTCAACACTGACAGGAGTACGTTAAAATGATCTGGTTTTTTTATGTAAAATGTAAATGTTGTTCATCAAAACAAGCTCTCCTGCAAATATACGTTAACAAACCATTTACAGGGGTGACTACAGTGGTCAGCCTTTATTCATGTAAAAACTTTATTCTTAGAGAAAAAAAAAACATTTGCAGTAACTGCTTATAACGTGTTAGCTGGCATTCAGTTTCAATTTGTTAGTGTATCTAAATCTGCTAGTACATCGAACGCTCGCATCCCCCCAGAGCCCAGACTGACAATGCTGCTTCCCAAAGGTGTCTCTGGTGCTCATTCATCCAGAGTGAGGGCACTCTAATACAGGAGTAGTGTTACTGGCCCGATCACCAGGTGAAAACAGAGGGGAAAAAGAAAACTAATGCAGCCACCATGTCTAAATGATTGGTAAGCTGCAATATATTACATTTTTGGTTTGGGGTTTAAACCCCCTTTAAACTGATGGCAGAAAAAACTTCCGTTTTTTCCTTAACTACTGGTGAATGTAAAATCCTGTTACGAAATACCAGATGAACATGTCCATCAATCCTCAGAATGGATTCTAGTATTCTGCATCCATTCATTAAAGGACACAAGACAGATCTTGAGTCTCTGACCATTGTTCTTCAGTAAACGCAGAGAAAAGGATTTTACAGTGAGTTCAAAACTATTTTTGTTGTTTTTTGCATATCTTCCTAATCAACATGTAGGAACGCTCAGCCCAGCCTAATGTGGCTTTTCCCGCATGCAGCTGTAAGTGAATCAAGGTGAAAGTAACTGCTTCCCTTTCTCAGCTCCCCCGATGGCTGCCTCTATCTTTCTGATGGACAGCTCGCTCGGCATTGACGTCAAGCACTGTTCATTAACATTCAGGGCATGAAATGGGTCAGATCTGACAATTAGCTGTCCCAGTCTCTCTCCTACCTTCCCGTTATCAGCAGCGTCTTCCCACCCAATCATCCACTACCTCTACATTACCATAATCACAAAGGAGAAAACAGCACAGAATGCTGGTAATTAGGCTTCTAATAATTAATCCTACATGTCCTACGCAGCAATCCAAAGCGCTAACTTTCCATGGATCATGTATACCTATGCTAATTAGGCATATAAGAGCTGGAATAACCCCGTGTGTTCTGGTTAGATTTTTTTTTTGTATTTTATTTATTTATTTATTTTTACTACCTCCCTAATTCTAAACACATACACATAATATTACACAAGTGTATAATGTTGGCTATTCAAAGATGACAAAAATTCCACTGTCCTTTTATTAAAATCTGTTTTCCCATATAAACAAAATTAAATAGTTCTAACCACACTACCTGATCTCATTTTGTGTGACATAGAATCAGCTGTATTTCCCTACACTCGATCAATGGTAATAGATGGACATTTTATTTTACCCATTACATCAGTTGCTAGAAATCATAAAAGCGTTGAACAATCACAGCATTGCATATTCTCTTGAGAGCAATGGCAGGTTCTGTGAGCTATTAGGTCAAATCAAATTGCATATGTAGTAGTCGTAGGTTTTCATTTGCAGTTGCAAATGTAAAATTCTGTTGTACTCGGGAGTATGTATTCATAGCCCAATGTTCAGTGAGATTAATAGTGAGGACCCCAGTATAATGAATAACTGGTGCAAGGGCTCCATATAGAGTAAAATCCCGCACTTGGCACAGTCTGCCAGTGCCAACTCACTCCCTGCGTCTAAAGATAACACAATGGGCCCCTTATCCCAGCTCCATACCTTGACTATTTTCTTCCTACTAGACTGCATAAGCACGGCCCCCTTAGGGATCTGATTGCCTTCAGCCAGAGCTGTGGCCAATTGTATTTCATGTACTAGGCTTTTAAGACTAGTCGAGTAAAGGAACATTGTCACCCTGTTACAGGAAATGGATAACCAATGGATCTCTAACAAACACAAGTTTCCCAGAACACTTACCAGGCAGCCTGCAAAAAAAAAAAAAAAACACATTGTCTTAGTCTAACAGTTCACGTTAACAGCCAAGGGTTTGCAAATATATGTGGAAGCAGCAGTGCCTATGTCAAGGCACCTCTGTGTACTGCGGTCCTAAGTCTATACTTTTCAGAGTCTCCCAATTTGGAACACATATAGCAGTGGATAGATTAAAGGCAGGTTTGCTGGAGGGGGCCTGTAACAACATATACCCAGAGATGGACGCGGTTCAACCATTTTGGCTTCAACCTCCATCTTGGCAAAGGGGTTAACCATCCTGACAAAATGTTCCCCCTCATTCTCCCTCTTCCTCTCTGTTCAGCCACAGTGACATCTGGTTCTGGGTCACTGGCAGGCTAGAGCCAGCAGGGAGCCCAGCGCTATAAAACACCTCTCTGAGCCGGGGCCTAGCTGTCCAAAAGAACCTGTGCAATTTAACACCTCGTATAAGATGAGGCAAGCTTTCCCAGGAGTTCAAAGAACATTCCCAGGAAACACGACCAGATAACCTTTGTTACAATCCATTTTTCCCCTATGTCTCATATCTTGGAATATGAGAGATTTACATAAAAACCGGACATATTGTCAGATTGGCCAAGAGAAGGCGAACAGTTTGGTAGGTCACTTGCCTTGTCTCGAATACATAGGAAAGCCAAAAAATAGATCTTGTGAACCGTTCAGTGTATAATTTCATAATTCATATCTAATCAATCCTCAGACGTGTCTGCATAATAATCTGCCCGCGGGTGGAATGTCGCTTGTGCAGATGGAAAGTTATGGGCCAAAATATGAGTTAGGAGATTTTAGCTCTAGTTGAGGTATCCGCCCATACCTACACGCCCTAAACGGGGTATTGGTCCTTGACTTCAGAGACACCCCCTGCTGGGGAACTAAAAATTAGGCTCTCAGGCCTAAGAAGAGTAAGTTGAAGACGTCTCCCATTTTAACATCAGTACCACCTGAGGAGACCCGTGCCCTTTTGCTCTGAAACTTGGATCTGCTAACCCAGGACTTTGGCAAGTACCTTAACCCTTTCACCTCTCTGTGATCTCTTTGCTGTGCTGTTAGTCTCTGTGTATATATATCTTAGTTACATCTTTTTCTGTAAATATTTTATTGCACCCGTTTGACCTTTTTAGTAATAAATCTTTCCTTCTGAAAGTGTTGAACTGTTTCTATAGCGCTTTATTGCAATTTAAGAATTCCTGCCTCTAAAGAGAACGCTACTGTGTTTGTTTAACCCTCTGCATAATACGGTCACCGCACGCCGATTATGCAGACGATTGTCTCAACCATTATAGTGTTTTAGCTGATCTCGCCGCGTTTCCTTTCTCTGTACAAAAAGGAGGTGGTGGCAGTGTGAAGGGTTAATTGCCTAATTAACCTGACCCAGTAACAATCGCTCAGGCTGCCGGTGCATCGATTGTGGTCCAATTAGCTGGAAACTCGTTGTGCAGGGTGCAGCTGAATGTGACGACGTTACGCACGTGACATTGCGGTTTTAGATCGGCTAGTCCTTCGGGCACGAGTTTGGTGAGAAGGTCTGGGGTCTGACGCCGCGATCGTGACAGGGCCTACCCCTCCTTAAAGTTACAGGGACTCGGGACACCCAGCAAAAGTACAATGGCAGGTGAAGGCACTCAGTGTGTCCCTGCATCCAATGCAACCAACTATACAAAAAAATGGAAACAGCTTCCCAACCGCTAACCAGCCTTTGCAGTAAGATGCACATGGAAGGGTAACACACATCTCTAACAAACACAAGTTTCCCTGCACACTTACCAGTCAGTCTGTCAAAAAACTGACCCTGTCCAACAATTCACATTAAAACTAGTTTGCACACATTTGCAAATATATGTGTATGCTGCAGTGCCTACGTCAAGACATCTCTGTGTACTGCGGTTCTAACTTTATCATTTTTAGAGTTTCCCCAGTTGGAGCACCTATAGCAGTGGATAGGAAGGAACGTTATCACCCTGTTACAGGATATGGAAAACCAGTGGATCTCCAGGCAGGATCAACATGTAATAGAACTGTTCTAAAGAGACCAATGCTAGTGATAGACTGCAGAATACATGCTATTTTTCTGTTGAAAAGAATTCCGTTTAATGAATGCTACTAAAGTGAAAGCACTAATCGGCCACCATCAGCTTGTGATTATTAGTGCCTTTTGGATCATGAGCATATGGGCTCCTGTGCTGGCACCCGAAGTGTCCATAGCAGAGGAGACACTTGAGTGACAAAGGGGCTCTGCATAGCTCTGAAACGTTGCCTTTGCACCACAGAATAAAGCTTTGGACCGGTTTGTGGAATCCTTGGTTTTCTGGTAACATTTCTTCACATTGAGTGTCTATGGTTCCCAGCGTGTGATCACTACAGCACCCAGCAACACTGAACAGCCATTTTCAGGAACATGTGTGTTGGGAATATTGTGATTTGTCATAGTCTAGAGAGGTGCTGGTCTAGAGCGGTGCTGTTTGCCTTGGATATTTTAAGAGTGACAACATTGTTGGGTTTGCTATAGAACTACAGGATTGTCACCCTGTGAGCAGGGCCCTCCTATCCCTCTTGTATTGAACTGTATTGTTGCTCTATTGTCTCCCATTATAATATAAAGCGCTGAGCAAACTGTTGGCGCTATATAAATCCTGTATAATAATAATAATAAAGTGGTGAATTGTTTGAATAGTATTGATATTTTACATTTTATACTGTATATCTTTGTGTTTTGTATTACATAAGAATTTATTGTTGCTACTGAATTTGCCTAAAATTACTTTTGTTAAAATGTAGGGGAAAGCTGTATTACTAATTGCTCCCTATTCTTTCTGTGTGCCGTCCTATTCTTCACTGTTGGCCCTTAAGTATGATGAGCAGACTTTGGGAGAGGATGGACCAACACTCTATTTTCTCCATCTTTTGGAAGATCCCGTTGATCACCTAAAGGTCTGCCACTTTACTAGTAGCATTTTGGATGCCTACTTTAGATAAACCTCTCGTTTCATCGTTTCAAAGGAATAAGCTCTCTGAAGATTGGTTTGGAACAACCATGCTTATACACTGGGTGATGTACGTCGGGTGGAACCCACAAATGGAAAGATGTTAGAATCCAAAACATTAGGAGATTAGGGCTCTGCCCATGCTCCACTGAATCCACCCCACTAATTTTCTGCTTGCCTTGGGTGACATTTACCATATCCATGCTTACAGTGAAATAATCTTCCTTTTACTCGGAGGAAAATGAAATGAATATTCCTGTATCCAAGAAGTGACATGTCTTGAAACGTTGAAGAGCGATGACACGCATTTCCGAAGCTTATGTATCCTCATTATCTCCTGGTTGTTAACTGCTACATTGCCCATTTTCTTCATAGATTCTTGGAATGGTGACATAGTTTGATTACCAGGACATATATGCCTCAGTACATCAATATATCGATAGCTGTTACCTGATTGGTTTCTTCGGATTTCAGAATAACATTACTTGTTGGATTAATGGAATACAAATGAAAGGTAGGGAGATATCAGGAATGTTGTCTTCAATGGAAGCATTTTGAAGAGAGTTCTTTGGTGCTCTATTGTATCAGTTGATCCATATTGTGTATAAAAGCACTTAGAGGTATTTCACTTTTGTTTAAAAAAAGGGTCAGGGACTTTTTTTTTAAAATGTGAAACGTTTGGGTTTTTGGTTCTATAGACTTCAATGGAGACGCTGCAGGAAAGCATGTGGTGCGGTTTTGAAGCGTTTCGCATTTTAATCTGCCCAGCAACAAGTTGGAAAAAAAATGCATGTGCAAAAATGCAAAACGCACTGCAGAAACAGATCAAAAAGCAAACTGCACAGGTGTGAACCTAGCCTTTTGGTCATGTATAAAAACGTATATGCTTGATTAATTTTGTACTTGGTACACTTTGCATGTGTTTCATTAAGACTTTTCTGCGAGTTCTCACTCAGGCTTAGAATGGGGGGGGGGGGACAGACGTGACTATACAGCTCGCTCTGTAGTTTGTTGACTGTGTTCCTGGGCTGACCTCCATATCTGATGTAATGACTTGGAGCAGTTACAGCTGCATTCATGTGAGACTGCTAACCACATGTCCTATGGTTAATCTTGTGACTGCTGGCAGGTCAGCAGCCTAATGTAAACAGCTCACCTACCTCATGAAGAAATCTCTGCCAGTCAGGCTAACATAGACACAGCCATTGTGCTCAAAGGCTTTGAAATCTTCACGTTGCAACACCAAGATCATTTCTTCCTAAAAACACATGCACAGCGCAGGAAGAAATGAGTTTGCATTTTGACATTACTGTTTGACATATATTGCAGGAACAAACTTCAAGGGGTAACTAGAGCTTGATTTAAAATGTATGTCTTGGCAGCAAAAAAAGACATATGTAGTAAATCTCTGTACTACATGCAAGTTTCCCCATGTTTTATTACTTTAAAGAACAGAAAAATACATGCTGATCTGCCAAAAAAAGCACTTGAATCATAATTTCCTGTTTTGGGGCTGAGAATGCAAAGTATTTTGTAGACTGAAATTTTTAAAAAATGGTGTCAGCTCTGCCCAGTAGTCTTTTGCCAAACTACCAAATCCTCCTCCTTATCACCACAACATAGAACATAACATAGAACATAATTGTTCTGTAGTCCAAAACAAGAACTAGGAGAGCTATTTATTGAGAACACATGAAAGATCAGATGACAGGACAGCTCACGATTCACAGCTTGATCAACAGCGTATTTTTTTTGCAGCAGATATAAAAACACTTTCAATGGCATAGAACAGACAAAGCCTAAACTCTGGATTGGGTATTAAGGAGTGCCAAGTACAAACATTCATGACGCAAAAAGGTTGAATTGTTTATTGAACAAAGGTATTAAATGAAGTCCATGTGTTTTGGGGGAAATGCCTCCTCAGGGATGAAACTGTGGGTTTGAATGGACTCGCACTGAGTGGCAATTAGGAGATTTATGTAAGGGCTTGATCCAAATTGCCAAACCTGGAAACAGGAACTACACCAACAGTCTACAATATTTCCAGCTCTGACAGTTTGGATCAAGCCCTTATATAAGTCTCCTTATTGCATCTCAATGGGACTCAGTTTCACTGCTTCAGCCCTGAGAAAGGGGGAGGCATTTCCCCTGAAACGCGTTGCATTTGTTTGCTCCCTTTTGTTCTATAAGCATTTGATTCAACCTATTTGTGCGTTTGTACTGGGTGCTCCTCAATACCCACCCCAGGGTTTTGCCATCCAGAGTGTTCTCTGAGAGACCATCGGAGAGGTAGCAGGCCAGAACAAGATCCATCTTCGTGGCACCTTCATTGCGCATCAGCCCCTGTGAAGGAGGACTCAAATCTATGATAGATCCAAGAACACCCATACCTCACTCCAGCTAGTCTAGTGCTATCTCACAATACACATCCGCATTAGACAAAGGCTGGATTCTACATGCATCATCTGATGGCCAAGTAACATATCCCCGATCCATATGTTCATTGATATGCATGGTCATATCACCTTAGCATATTTATGAACTGAGTGGAAGAAATCCCATACATGTGCTACTAAACCAGTTTGTACAAGTTGGTTCGATAGTTGCACAGAAACCTTCTGTACAATGCTCAAGGTGGGCAGGGACAGGTCAGGTATATCGGAGAAGTCATGGAGTGTACATGAGCCGGTAACTTTTTATCTAGGCTTTGCCTATAACTTTGGCCATCACTTTGAAAGGAATAAATGAGTTTAAAGTGGTATTAAGCCCAAAACCAAAAATTAAATATATTGCAGTTTACCGATCATTAGATGTGGTGGTTGCATCAGTTTTCTTTTTTTAGGCTCTTTCTCTGTTTTCATCTGGTTATCTGGCCAGTAACACCCCTCCTGTATTATTAATAGGAGTTTTTTTCTACTCACTGTAAAATCCTTTTCTGTATGTTCACTGAAGAACAATGGTCAGAGATTCCAGATCTCCGCTGTGTCCTGTGCCAATGTATGGAGGAGGAATACTAGATTCCATGCTGAGGACCAATGCACATGTTCATTTTACTCTAGCAGGTATTTTGCAACAGGATTTTACATTCACCATTGGTTTAAAAAATATAATTAGTAACAGTAGGTTTTTGTTCCATCAATTTAAAGCGGTATTAAACCCAAAGTCAAAAATAAAAATATATTGCAACTTACCAATCATTAGATGTGGTGGCTGCATTAGTTTTCTTTTTTTAGGCTTTTCCCCTAAGTTTTCACATGGCGATCTGGCCAGTAACACACCTCCTGTATTAGAGTGCCCCCACTCTGGATGAGGGAACACAGTGGGCACCTTTTGGACAGCAGTATTGTCAGTTTGGGGGGAGCAGAGTGTTAGATTTACTCGCAGATTTAGATTCACTAACAAATTATTTGGGGGAATAAGGATATTGTTTAGTGTCACACTACAGAATATGTAAATTAACATTTCATATTCCTACTATGTGCCTGCTGTACCATGTACGTATGAAAAAGTATCCTGTTCTCTTTCTGTTGCTTCCTTTGTGTTAAATCCCTGGTGTTCCTATCAGTACCTCTTCTTTCCTATTAAAGACTGACCACACTAAGCATGTGAGCACAGAGTGGTCAGTTCTCCAGCTGTGCTGGGAACTCCGTGTGCTCTCCTCCAATGATCAGACTTGTGCGCCCTCTTGCCGCACAGCCTTTCACTGGGAAGATCAGTGTACTGCTGTTTCTGCTTCCCTAGCTCTTATGTGGTTGAGGGTATGTAAAAACGAGTAGAGAAAGGTCATTGTGTAACAAGTCCTATATTACTCTTCTCGCTGAAAAGATGTGAGTGTGTGCTGTCCTACTGACCTAAAGGACACATAGCAGAAGGTACTAGTTTGGTTACGTGTGGCTGAAGTCACTCCATGCATTATTCTCGGGGAGACATCCAACCATCTAAGACCAGCATATTTCATAATAAGTCAGATTTCAGTTTATGCTCAAGTTGGATAACAGAGGATTTTTAATAGGTTTGTACTTCTTTACAGAAGCAGACTTGTCTGTATACATATTTCCGTATGTCCGCAATACTTGAGTATATAAAACGCATGACTTTTGCAGTACACTGTACTCTTGGCAGGTTTTCTATGTGTAGTGGTGGAGTGATTCTATGAGGTCTACCTCATTCTGTGCTCCCAGAATGGAATATGTCACACATGATGACAGTACAGTGTTTACAGTGCAAGTCACTGATGTGTCCCAGTGATGACGTCCCGGCAGTAGCTCAGGAACACTCTGTTCTCTGTCTCTCTTGTATTCCCAATGCCAGTAATTACAGATCCTAGTTATGTAACCCAAGTAATAGAGAAAGATTGACAGGCTTGGTATTCAGAGGGCTGTAGTAAGTATATGTGACACTGGACAAGATACTGTCATGTTCACTCTATTAAGTGTGTCCTGACACATTGCTGTCATTCCTTCCCTCCGAGACCTCAGCTGGTTTATTCGTTTCAGGTTTGCATGCTCTATATCTTCAGCACTGGAGGGATCCTCAGCACATGTTTCACAAGGGCGTCTCTGCTGTTATTAAGCAGCCGCATCACTTTCACGTGTCTATGAGGCATCTAGCAATGCTGATCTGATTCAGCCAGAAGCCCAGAACTTTCCTCAATAATGCAGGCAGCTTACCCCAGGCTGGGACAACCGATCAATACTTTGCCATTCTCTTCAAGTGGAACTAAATCCTTCTATCTTTACAGCCAAGGAAGCTGCCATCTTGGCCTCTGTTTGATCTGCAGCTGCCAAGGTGCTTCCAATGTAATCCATTATGATAAGGTTTGGTAGGAGAAGAGAAGGAGCTGTGACCGTGATCATTTACGACATGCCTTGATTGTAACTGATATGGAAAACTGTTTAATGTGATGAGTTTATTTCTGCTGGATCACAAACCATAATTGATAAAGCAATGCCATCTTCAGTAACCAATAGCAACCAATCAATTGGATCCCTCTGATCAAGCCCATATTCGGGGAAGTGTCAGAGAAGGGCTGCTGTGTGCTTTGTTTGCCTTTTAATAAAGTTGGATGTGATCTCACATTATCACTGCGAGTCTTCCTGCTTTCCTGCAATCAGATTTGATTTTACGAAGGTTACATCTGTTAAATCAGAACGAAACCTAACTTTTAGAAAACTGCGAGCAGACTGCTCTTTATTGCAGAAGAGGCGTGCTATGTATCTTCTACAACAATACACACTTACCTGCCTGCTTTTTGTAATCCAATGGTGCCACCATTGATTTCGAAATTTGACCAACCAAGCCTTCGATTTCCCCTCCTGTTGCTACAGAAAAGAATTTTCGTGGCTAATAATTTTCTTTTCTTTCCAAGTCGCAGCTCATTTCTTTATTACATTTCTCGCACGATTCTCTCATCATTGATTAGTAATTTGTTTTTCCAACATGCCCGATCACTCAAATTCAATGGTCACATGAAAATCGTCCGATTCTGTGACCCACTGATGGTGCGAAATTCAAATGAAAATTCTTAGAAAAGATTTTCGAAAGAAAATTCTTTCTGAATTCGACCCGTGTATGACCAGCTTAACTCACAGTCAGGAATTTACACTGTTTGTATAGTAATCAATAAATGTAATGATTAATAAGAATATAGTTCTATTCATTTGTATCCCTTATATTTGTCTGAATTTCAACTTCAATATGGAGTGATGTATTTCTATGGGGCTACAAAGCATGTAATGTCTGGACCGCTGCCCTAAGGGCAAGGCCTACATTGTTGCTTACTTCAAACATCAAGTCTAGAGCTAGATAGGAATGTAGACTTCTGAAGCCCTCACCTTCGTAACAGGAACATTCCCCATGCCGACTGATGTGGCCTTCAAAGATGCTTTCTAGCATTACCGGATGGTAATGCAAACCTTCTGTTGTGTGCAGACATGTTAAACTATCTTTCAGTGCGATAATTAGGGAGAGCTTGTTCCTCCTTTTATACTGCGTTATTCCTTTCCATTTATGGCTTAACACATTTGTATGCTTTTCCCAAGGGCACTGATGCTGTCTGCTGTTGGCAAGGTTGTCTGGGCTGCTTTCTAATGAATAATCCCCCTTTCCCATGTACTATCTACACAGAGTTTTCCCTATTATACACATCATTGGTTGGATAATATCTGTCACACACATGAGATGTCCCAATAAAGTCCATAACTACGTGAAATGCAATAAATGGCTGACAATATGCCAGGGACTGCGTGTTCACAACAGATGAAACCCTGCAGCGATAACAGTCAATATTTGTGCTCAGTATAAAGCTTTCAATAGCAGGATTTGAACTTGTCACTGAGATTTTCCAGCTATATCTTAGGGGTCCATGTGTCAAACATTTGCTATGTGGCCATAAATGAGAACCATATTGTTTGTAATGTGATTGTGTCTAATGATCATCAACTCCACCTAGTGGCCATAATGCAGTATGATTGAGGTATTGAAATGTACTGCATTATGGCCAGTAGATGGAGCTAATAATCATAGGAGATAATCGTATTACAAATGATATGGTGATTATTTGCGGTACATGTGCGATAAGTTCACTTTTGCAAAAAAAAAAATGCCCTTTTTTTTTTTTTTTTTTTTGCAGGTAATTCTTTTTTGTTAGGGACCTGTAAAGCACTGCACCCACGATCAGCAGATCAGGCAGTTACAGTCTGACAGGAAGCTCAATAAACTACTTAAAGTGACCACTTTTTTTCTTTAGTTTGTGACAGTTATAGCTGCAGTCAAAATGGGGACTCGGGGAGGGGGCCTGGGGAGGATGTGGAAGACTGCAAGGGGTGGTGCATTTGTAACGTGTTACCCCCTGAACATAGGTGTAACATGTTACAAAAGGTGAACTTATCCTTTAAGACATCCACATGGCATATTTGTTATACGAGGACTCCCTAGTGTAATCAATTTAGTGCTTCATCGTTTATTTCCTTGAACATATATCTTCCACTGATTTCTTTTCTGAGTATAAATTTGATGTCAAAATGCTTTACATTTACAATATGCCAGTCGATGGAGCCTGGATGCTCCCAGGTGATTTAAATGTACCTATAACCAAAACATTTTCTTTTTACAATTTGCATAGACTAGGGAATATTAATTTTATGCAATTTTATTTTTATATAAATATTTTAGGTTTTCAATCATGTCCTATCGCCTGCAGCGCTGATCGAGCAGGGAAAATGAGGGCCGTAGATCGACGTCTGCACAACCTCCTTGCCCATAGATGGATCAAAATCTGCCCGGTCCATGCTGAACTGGCTGAGTTTCGATCCATGTATGGGTGACTTAAAGTGTTACTAAACCCACAACAGTAAAATCAGTCTGTATATGCAGTAAAGCATACTTGTTATATTCACTGTGGAACCTAAGGGGTTAATCCTCTGCATTGTGTAAAAAGGCCATTTGGTCCTGTTTTCTCTGTCCCTCCTTGTTCTAATATCCACCTGATAAGACAGACTGAACCAGTAGTCACTCTGCAGGTTTTGTTTTTCTTGAGAGAATACATGTGATCAGCAGTGGGCCAATCAGTACTGTCCAGACAGAGGGTCAGGGGTTCTGCATCCTCCTAGAGTAGAAATGAAACTCCTCCTACAAGCTTTAACTAGTGCTCTGCTGCAGTCACAAGACTGCTCTAACTGCTGATGAGAAAATGTATTTAGCAGTTTATATTTACTAAAAATAATTGCATATCCATGTTCTGTGTACTGTGGGAAACCAGATATAGTGAATGCAGGGTCCTGGGTTTAGTAACACTTTAGGAAATGCCACACATTTCATTTGGGCACATCCAAATGAAATACTTTTTTTTTTTTTTTTCCCCAAGGACTGCTATAAGATGATCTGTTCCAACTTGCTTCTCTTGTTACACAATAAAATGATGAAAAAATGGCATGCAGCATGGTTTATTACGTGTAAAAAATGCAGGCCAACATGTCATTATGCATACGTACTCCCTGCTGGATGCAATTTACAGCAGATACTGTAAAAGTTAGATATTTGCATTATGGTAACAACATTGCTTTGCCTTACATTAACCATTCATATTTCTTTATTTACAGACTTTGGTTTTGGCAACTTTTACAAGACTGGAGAGCCTTTAGCAACGTGGTGTGGAAGCCCACCATATGCAGCTCCAGAAGTGTTTGAAGGGCAGCAGTACGAGGGACCACAGCTGGATATCTGGGTAATGAATTTGGTGGATTTGGGATGTTAAATCATAGAAGTGTACTTTACCTATCATATAAAACTGAGGAAAGCAAAGCACCTGCTCGCGCTGGTGTTACTCATTTTTTATCTTGATAGCTATATAATAATCTTCAAATTAAAATAGACCAAACTAATTATCTGTGTGATTTAAAACACGAGTCACTTACAGCTGGGATGTGTCGTGCTCAGCCGTTTGCGATCCAGGTCTTGTATCACCCGAGGCAGGACTTATTTATCACCTCCCCCCCCCCCCCCCCCCCCCCTTCCCAGTAAGCTGAATAAGTAATTAATGGAGGTATGCAGTGATTTCAAGGAGCTTCATTTGCTAAACAATGCTCACTTGACAAAGTGTATATTCATATTGCAAACAGAGGGCTTTACTCTGCTACCATCGCAAATGAGCTTAGTGAATAAGGTGAAGCTGTTCACTACACTCATCCAATCATGTGAAAGCCTTTTCTTTTTCTTCTTTCTAATTTCTCTTGCAGATTGGTCATCTTCATCTCACTGAACTCTCTGTTATTTATATATATATATATATATATATATATATAATATATATATATATATATATACACACACACAGTTTGCAAAGTGCTGATTCCCTTGCGAAGTTGGTGTATACAGTGGTGGCCAAACATGCTTTGAATTCACTATTTGAAATCTGTCAGCCACAACTTTACTTCCAATCGATTCAGACGCCATTTGTATCGGATTTGATCAGGGTAGAAAATTATTGAACATTTTGCATCAATGGGCAAGACTGAGACGCTTTTACCATGTATTTGATCGTGGTTCGATTAATCAGATTATCAGTTTTCATGGTGGAATCAGAGATTCGATAAGTAACTTGCAATCATATCTTTCAACTGTTAATTGAAATCCACTTCCACATGTGCTGCATATTGATTGGGTTGCCAAATATAGATTGATTATTCCTATCAGAAAAAAAATTGCTTATTTAGCGGAGCGTGTATGGCCACTATACCAATGAATTTCTTATTGGCTACTTTTTGGTCTTCTGAATACACTGTTAAATGTTTTTAGATATATCTGGTCAATAAGTAAAAAAAAAAAAACAAACATGGTTATTTTGATAGAAATCATGTGAGCTGATACATTCCGGTGCATTCCAGCTGCACACAAGGAGAGGATATGGAGATGAGATGAGGTGTGTGCCGGGGCGGACTGACCATTGGGAAACTCGGGCAATGCCCGAGGGCCCAGGGTCAGTAGGGGGCCCTATGAGATGCCCCTGGTACCTTTTTCATAGGCTTTTTTGAGTGTGGGCAAGGACACAGGGGCCCCATGATCCCCTATTGCCCGGGGGCCCCATGAGTTGTCTGTCCGTCCCTGGGTGTGTGTGTTCTTTGTGAGCAGGGCTGACACCACAAGCTTTGGAATTCCAAGCCAAAAATATTGCATTGTTATGTCAAAGAAAAACGTAGAAGTCCTATATTTTTTGGCACACCAACAGTTATTTTTCTGTACTTGCAGTAGTATAAAGAGATAAAACATGGGGGAATGTGCATGTATTGCAGAGATGTATGGAATCTTTTTGTTTGTTTTTTTAATTTGTCTTGAAATAAGCTTTAGCAGCCTCTACTCTTAATGAGCCCTTATGTTTCTTTTCTCTGGTAAAAATCTAAAATCTATAAAGGCCTGGCAGGGACAAATCAGCATATATCTGACTGACATGGAAATAATGAATCAGGCGGCAATCATACAGCACTCCCATGCCAGAAAATAATCACGTAGATCTACTTCTCTGTTTGCAATGTAATGAATCTAGCTCTGTTTGGCAGCAGTTCCCATGTTAAGATGTAAACTCCACTTCATATATTATTTGTATTGCATATGTTAAATTTAAACCAATTTCAACTTTTATACCCAACTTAAAAAAAGGAGTGTGACATTCAAGTTGACATGGGCATGTGCACAACTCATTGCCAAGATCCGCAAGTGTCTCCCGGAGATTCAATACAAGTATTTCCCCCCCGGCACAATTTCTGCTCCTTTTGTTTCAGAATTGTCTCTTTGATAGTCTGATTCACTTTAATCCCTTTCTCATTTATTTATTCATGTTTCATAGCAAATTACGTGAGTCTGTATTCATTTAAATTAATACAAAGGGAGGCGATATAAAAGGAGAGCTCCGCTAAGCTCTGCTTGCATCCAAACTGGCCAAATAACCTCGATCCAATTTCAGCAAAACAATAAAAGTTTCCGTGAAATGATGCTTATACCTGACATACTGAAGTGTGACGTGGGGTGCACCTGGGCATGAGACCCGGATGTTTTAAGAAGAGTGGCCCCAAGGCAAACCTGTCGTGGGTGAGCCACTTCAGTTCTCAAAAGGATAGACCCCTGTCCTCTTCAGTCCAGGATTCTTGCGGTATAGCCTGCTATGCCTTGTAAAAGGTCCTGTTACACATTATTGTAATCAGCGCAGTGGGTCCCTTTCTCCAAATTCTTTCTTTCTAGGGTTCTGCTGTGCTGATCCCAGTGATGATCTGTGGTACTTACTGGTACAGCAGGACCCTTCATAGACTCTGCTTCCCTAGTGTCCCACTGTACTGATGAGCAGTGGTACTTGTCAGCTCAGCAGAACTTGTTCTCTGAAACTCCAAATGCAACATCACATAAACTAGGGTAACAGGCAGCAGAAGTCCAGGACTTTTGGGGACTTTTCTGGACTATTTTTTATAAATAGTGCCAATGTACATTGTGTTAATGGGCTTATGTGCCTCATTCAGCCCTGCTGCAGGCAACCTGTCAAAATCTGAAAGGCTGACAGCTACTGTGGCTGGCTGGAGCACCTAGAACTAATGCATTTTGTGTTAAAGGGCTTGTTTATAAAAACTGAGTAGTTGCCACAGGCCTGTACCTACATTTAGGGCTGAATAATCGGAACGCAGACTTTTAACGTTTTGGGCATTCAACACTGGGTGCTTACTGCCCTAAATGTTCATACTGCTAAATGTACCATCCAACCGCAGCAGTTGTCTGCCTCCTGTAGAATTTGACAGGCTGCCTGTAGGGGCGATGTGCCCTCCACCACAGCTAAACGCCAGGGGTGCATGAGGCCTTTCCTTGACCTTATAGCTGAGCTTCATCAACTGTTATCCCAAAGTCCAATAAGAATGCCCTTACTGGCGACTGAGACCATCTCATTGGACGGTGGAATAGCAAATGATGGTTGTAAACCTCAGAAATGAAATATGAACAAAGCTTATCCTTCTATAGTCTGTACTTATCTCTATCCAAAGCAATAAGTGTCATTTCTATCTGCTGCCTCATTCCTTTGCTTAGCATGTGTCCTTTTTGATAAGTTTTCCTAACACCAAGAGAAAAAAGGTGCCAGGGGAGGGATCTCCAGCAGATTGACAGCCTCAACTCTGTTCCTGTGAGCTGTGTGAAGGAGGTGTGTCCGTTCCCTCCAATCTGTTCTCAGATCTCCACCACCTTTTTTTCTGACCTCTCACACGCTTTGTAAATTCTGGACTTTGAAGGGCTGTAGAGAAGACTACAGATAAATAGGTACAACTTATCTGGATTTGTTTCATCTCTGTGTATCATTTGAGGCCAGTCATTTCACTGGGTGTATGTAGGGGTTTACTACCACTTTAAATGAAATCAGAGAGGGGTGCAGAAGAGACTTTTTTCTGGCGAGCAAAGACAACAGCTGAGTTTTTAGGTAGGACTTAAAACCTTTATACATATTGAAATGGAGTACAATATCTATTTTTCTTACTACTTACTGAATGATAAATAACTTATCTTTAATTTTCTTATTTTTTTTGCAGAGTATGGGTGTTGTACTCTATGTCCTGGTATGTGGTGCATTACCATTTGACGGTCCTACACTCCCCATCCTGAGACAAAGGGTTCTGGAAGGGAGATTTCGAATACCATATTTCATGTCTGAAGGTAAAGTTTGCTTTTCTTGACAAAACGAGATGTAATTGCTGATAATATAAATATGATAATTATTGAATGAGTCTCTTTTTTTTTTTTTTTTTTATAAACTGATATTATGCTGCCATGACATGTACCAGAAACTAATAAAATCAAAAACCACTCTCTTAATAAATAAATCCAATTCCCCACAGCACCATCAACACCTTCACCCCAAAAGATGTACAAAAATTTTATGTACCAGAAACTGATCTATTTAAAGTGGTATTAAACCAAAAATATAATATATTTCAGCTTACCAATCGCTAGATGTGGTGGCTGCATTAGTTTTCTTCTTTTAGGCTTTTCACCTTGTGGTCTGGCCAGTAACACATCTGTATTATTAGAGTGTCCCCACTCTGGATGAAGGAGCACAGAGGAAACTTTGGACAGCAGCAGTATCACCCTGGGGGTGAAGGGGAGTGTTAAATTTAATATCAGATTTAGATACACTAACAAACTGAAGCCACGCTGCAGTTACAGCAGCCATGTTTTTTTCTTTTTTGTTTTCTACATGGACAAATAAAAGCTGATCATTGTAAGCCCCCCTGTCAGTGGTAAATTGTTACTCTACACACTAACTTCTACATTTGTTGGAGAGCTTGAAAAACAGACTTACTGGCAGGATCACCAGGTGAAAAAAAGGAAGTAAAGCCTAAAATAGAAAATTAATACAGCCATCACATCTAAGAATCGGTAAGCTGCAATAAAATGTTTTTGGGTGTAATAGTGCTTTAAATTATTACTGTTCTACTGTAAATTTTGCTATGCCTTTTCAATTTTAAGGATGGATTAGTAATGTAGGAAATATAGGTAATGTGTGCAAATGATTGTCACCCTCTGGCACATTCTGCTAATGCAAGTCTTGAAAGTCCCTTGTGATGTCCAGGATATGTCAGGCTAAATACATTTCAGATCAGAATTGGCTTGGATTGCAACTCTCAACGTTTTTTTTTTTCTTTGTTGCTTGCCTTGTCTTTCGCTTTATAAAATGGCAATTTTTTTTACTGAGGTGCATAATACTGTGCAGCAGCACAATATGCTCCAACCTTTTTGATAAAAAAGCCCTGCCACTTTTCTGCATATAAATTTGTATGAATGTGTGTGTGTGTGTGTGTGTATATATATATATATATATATATGTGTGTGTGTGTGTGTATGTATGTATGTGTATGTATATATGTATATATATATATATATATATATATATATATATATATATATATATATATATATATATATATATATACACACATTTGGGAGTTAAGGTAAGTAAATTTAATAAGAAATTATTTTGTAGGGTAGGTAGTTTTTGTTTTGTTTTTTCTTACTAGCGCTTCACTTAGATACATTACATATGTTTGTCACTGCAAAGAATTTAAATTACATTTTCATAGCATATGGATGTAGGAAAAATAGTTTTAAAAAAAGGATGACTCGCACAAATATTTCTTCTTTTCGACTCTGCCATGATCTATAAAGAGGTGTATCAATACTACTTTGCCAGAGTGTTTTTTTTCATGTACACTTTGGTACTAGGAGGCATTTCTTTAAGAACTGTGAGTATTCTTCGATTGGAATATGCCTGGGTATAGCCCACACTGCCTGAGTCACCTGAAATGTGAGGTTGCATACACGTGTCTCGAAATCCAGCAGTGCATCAGCAATGTATGTCTAGCCCATTTTAATTAGAAGGCAGACAAGATTTTCACATGCTCCATAATAATAAGGTGGGAGCCAATAGCCAAGACATGGGATGAGGAAACACACGAGTTGAGCAATAGTAAGGGTTGTCAGGTGAACACGTGTTTGTTATTCCTAACTACTGCACATTAATTTGACACTGTCTTCACTGGGTGCCTTGGAGGTGCCAGGATTTCACGCTTTACAGCATGTGTACAGAATATTTCTGTGTAGTATTTAAAGCCGATTCCAGTTATATCTGTTTTCTCCTACATCTTCTGTGATGGCACATCTGGGCGTTGTGGCTCTGCAGAGACTGACGGACTGTCTTTCTGTGACCTCTAATGTGAGGTTGTATTGTAATCGATTTCATTTAGGGTGCAGGAAGGGATGCCAGGGCTGAAAGCAGCGACATATTGAACAAAATGTTTCATTGCAGTTAATGAAGATCCATAGTCGCAGCATACTCGCTCCTTCTTTAACATCAGCATTGTCCGAACAATACAGGCAATAGTTATTATTGAGAATTCATTATAAGATTACTTGTAAAATCTCCCTTCATGTTGTGAGTGACGCCACTTTGTTGGCCATTTCTTTTATCAACTTCCTGGATTCCCTGATTGCCTTGCAGCTTCTCCTCTGTTGTGTTCTCTAAATTTCCAAGGACTATATATCCCACGATCCCACCATGCTGCCCACAAGCAGTGATTCCTGTACTGACTCCAACTCCTAAAACTCCTCCTCAGCAGCTTTGTAGTTCAGAAGGCAGGCTCTGTGAAATGTGTGACACTGCAGTACCTACTCACAGGGCATAGTGACTGTGTCACAGAGTTAGATGAAGGAAATGTTTGGGGGTCCTCACACAGTAAATTTACAAACTTCAAGATGATTTAAGTAAATAGTAGTAGGCTAGAAATAATTCAACTACATTGTGGAAATTAATATATAAAATGTTAACCTTAGATGCACTTTAAACCAGTGGAGCTCAACCTTTTGAGAGCCACTTAGGTGATTTGGTAACTGGCCGTGGGCCACGATGAAATCGTTCCAAATGTTGCATTTTTTTTTTCTAATAGCACAATCCACATTTTCCTGCAGCTGCTGAATGCCGGCAGGAGGAGGAGGAGAAGCCAGATTTCAGCGGATGCTGGAGGATAATTGAGAGGATCGGGTCCTGTATATGCCACCTCTCCTGTCCAAGTGCAAAACAGAATGTGATGGGGAGGCTGCAGGGGCCAGTGGTTGGGGGTGTGTGGTAAAAACACATCTCAACTATGGGGGTTTACCACCCCCCAAACTACAAATGTAAACGAGTCCTTACTGTCCTGAGCCCCCTGTAAGGTTGCTCTCACACTGATGTGCTGCAATTTACCTGCACCTGCGGCTTTCCTGCGGGTTAGCTGCACTTTGCCATAGATGTAGACTATATCTTATGGGTCTCAGAAAGCACACCAAACCTGCAGGATATAATAGAACTCTTTGGCAAAGCACAGCTAACCCACAGGGAAGCTGCCTTATAGTTAACCCTTTTATGGGTCCATTGCAAAAGTGCGGTGTATGCGATTTGTAATGCACTGACCTTTTTTTCCTGTTCCAGCATCTGCTGGCATAGCTCCCCAGGTTGCTAGAAAGGAGCCAGCACTACAGAGGAAGCATCGGCTTATGCTGCTCCATTACTGGTGCCGGCGCGATGCACTCTGATGCTCTGGGATGGTGGGTTGGCAAATACCAGATCGCAATCAACGGGTTGCCAACCCCAGGCATGTGCTTCCCTGGTTTCAGGTTGAGGGCCATTTCAGAAGGCTCGGAGGGCCACAGCTTGAGCACCCCTGCTTTAAACATTACTTTGTTTTGATTTTAATACCACATTTTTTCTCATATTTTTATTTATTTTGTGTGACCATGTTAGACGCTTTACACAACAAGACACATAACTTTGCACGTTGGTGTTACATTTACATTAAATAAAATATTTATTCAAGCTGTCACGTCGCCTACTGACAAACAAAATAACAGATTTAGCTGATAGTCCACTCCCTTTGTTGGTAGTTCCCTTAAAAGTAAACCCACAACAGTAAAATCAGTCTGTATATGCAGTAAAACATGCTTGTTATACTCACTGTGGTTAATCCTCCACATTGTGTAAAAAGGCCGTTTGATCCTGTCTTCTCTGATCCTTCCCGTCTTCTACTGTCCCCAGTCCATCTACTGATAGTACAGAGCTCTAGGAGTCACTCTGCACATGATCAATTTAGTGTATATTGTTAGAGAGTTTTTTTTTTCTTTGGGAGAGTGCATGTGATCAGCACAGGGCCAATCAGCACTGTCCAGACAGAGGTCAGGGTTTATGAAGCCTCATAGGAAAATCAGAGGAGAATGGAAACTGAGGTCAATTGAAAAGGCACGAACTGTCAGATATCCATAAAACTGTGCAGTTTATGAGAGCGAATAATTCAAATCTTGCCTAAGCTCAGTCTTGTCTGGCTATCTAATACATTGGGTATTTTGGTTCTTGACATTCCCATTACCCATGCGGTTTCTGCACATCTGACCTTTTGCCTGGGTTCACACTGATGCGGTGTGGAATTTGCAGCGGTTTTTGTGTGAATTCTGCACTGCATCATAATTCCACCCCGTTTGTGCAAACCGCTGCGGGGTGTGTATGTTAAGTTAACAACACCCTGAAATCGGTCTGCAAATTTGCAGAATCTGATCGCATGGGCATTCTAGTACAGACCAAAAAAAGGGTCCTGCACCTTTTTGGTGCAAATGCGGTGCAATTTGAGCCATACAAAATGTATGGCTCAAATCGCACTGCACAGAATTTGCATGTGATTTGCACCGAAATGATGGCGGTTCCTGTGCGATTCACATGTGATGTGCCGCACCGCACACGTGTGAACCCAGGCTAAATGGATGTAACACGGAGGTCGTTGCATTTGCGGTCTTAGTAACTTCCACATCATCCATCTTTTTGTAGGCAATATGTTCCTGACTGGACAGACCTTTCCACCACCATAGTCTGCACACATCTGCTTATGTTTCTGTAGATTAATTAACTCTTGATAATTAAAAGATTGCAGTATTGGTTTGGTTTGCATGCGTGTGTTTATTTTTCAAGCAATTTACAAAGCACTTTAACTGCGTGCATTGCACTGAACGTCAATTAATTTTGTGTTTGCAATCAAAATACCTCTCCTGGGATCTTGTTTGGTAACGCTGATGGAAAAAGGATGCCATTGTGTCATGGCGATTCTACTCTTTAATGCATGGACTTAAAGTGTTACTGAACCCACAGCCCTAAATCAGTCTGTATATGCAGTAAAACATGCTTGTTATACTCACTGTAGAACCTAAGGGGTTATTCTTCTGCATTGTGTAAAAATGCTGTTTGATCCTGACTTCTCTGATGCTCCCCTTCTTCCAGTGTCCCCTGCTTATCTCCTGATAAGACATATCATGTGGAGACACTTTAAAGTGGTTCTAAAGGCAGAAGGTTTTTCACCTTAAATATATTCTGTGCATTAAGGTAAAAAACCTGGGTGTACCCACCAGTCCCTCCTTATACTTACCTGAGCATGATCTTGATCTAGTGATGTGCACGAGAGCAGCAGCTCTCCCGAGTCTCTCTCTCGGGACAATGTCCATTCACAGGAAAGCGGCTTGGGAGTGAGCCTACTTAAGTGCCCCCATAGCAAGAGGCTTGCTATTGGGGGCATATGGCAGAGAGGAGGAGCCAGGACCACTGGCTGTAAACCCAGAAAGAAGAGGATCGGGGCGAAACCATTGCACAGAGCAGGTAAGTATAATGTTTGTTATTTAACCGCTTGCCTACAGGGCACTTATACCCCCTTCCTGTCCAGGTCAATTTCCAGATCTCAGCGCTGTCACACTTTGAATGACAATTGCGCGGTCATGCAACACTGTACCCATATGACATTTTTATCATTTTTTGTGACAGAGCTTTATTTTGGTGGTATTTAATCACCTCTGGGTTTTTTTATTTTTTCTTAAACAAAAAAACACTGAAAATTTTGAAAAAAAAATGTTTTTTCTTCGTTTTTGTTGTAAAATTTTGTAAATAAGTGATTTTTCTCCTTCACTGATGTGCGCTAATGAGGCTGCAGTAATGGGCACTGATAGGCTGCACTGATGGACACTGATAGGTGGCACTGATGAGGAGGCACTGGTAGGTGGCACTGAAAGGCAGCACTAATATATGGCACTGTTAGGCGGCACTGACGGGCACTGTTAGGCGGCACTGACGGGCACTGTTAGGCGGCACTGACGGGCACTGTTAGGCGGCACTGACGGGTGACACTGAAAGGCCGCTCAGATGGGCACTGATATGTGGCATTGATGTGGCACTGGCAGCTGGCACTGGTGGACACTGACAGGTGGCACTTCTTGGGCCACACTGATCATCAGGGCACACTGATGATCAGTGTACATGTCCCCTCCGCGGAATGCCGATTACCAGCTCTCCTCTCGAGCTGTCAGCGTGACAGCTCGTGAGGAGAGAAATGCCGATAACCGACATTTCCCTGTTTACATGTGATCAGCTGTGATTGGACACAGCTGATCATATGACCGAGCTGACATCTTCAGCTCTTTTCGTAGATCGGTGATCCGCTGTGTCTGAGGGACACAGCGCACCGCCGATCACCGCGTGCTCCGTGAGCTGCGCGATGAGAATGGGAGGACGTCATATGACATCCTCCCAGAACAAGAAAACCACCTTGCACCCATCATTGGACTATATGGCAGGCGGGAGGTAGTTAAGAAAAAAAAAACAACGTTTAGAACCTTAAAAAAAGGTAATTTGGAGGAACTTTGCTTGTTTATTTCTCTATTTTTTCTTTTTAAGTTCATTGTGGCTCAATGGGTGTCTATTGCCCAATGTGGCATCTATTGCCCAATGTGGCCCTAGGTGGCAATAATAACACAACAGAGGTTCAAACGCTCCCTGCTCTATCCAATGTGTTTGATATGGTCCACAGTATAATGCTTCTACTGCACTAGCCCAGTGTCATTTTTATGGTGCTTTTCTTTCCTAAATTTTTGTGGCAGCACATGGAACGCAAATTAAAAGATAATGTGTTGTGTTATGACTGCTTACTTCCATAGACTATGAATGAAATGTGCTTAGATAATGGAATAATCTGCCATCCCTGGGTTGTTGGCTGCTGTAGGTCAGGACTTGTTCAGTCTTTCTACAAAGAGGAGCCAGATTGCCCCCAGTTGTTTTTGCTCATGACAAAGAGAAAGAAAAACAATGACATTGACATTTGCTAGAGACAAGCTCCTTTGTGGATTTGCCAGCTCTGTCCTGCATTCTGTTTTGCGATGAAAACAATCTGTGATCAGTGATTTGCAAATTTTCCACAATGAGATTTTAAGACCTTTTTTAAGGGGTAAAACTGAGGGGTCCACTTTAAAGGATAAGTTCACCTTTTGGACAAAAATAATAAATGCACATTTATTTGCAGGTAAAAAAAAATGTGCATTTATTATTTTTGTCCAAAGGAGCCTGGAAAGCATTGCACCAGAAATCAGTAGACCTCTGATACCATGTAGGTCTCTTGCAGACCTGTCAGAATATCTGCTTGTCATACGTGATGTACGAACAAGCAGATATTCTGACAGGAAGCTTGAATGAACTACCATGGCGCTCCATATCGCCATGTTCATTGAAAACTACAAGCCCACAGCCACAAAGGCTTTTGGGACTTGCAGTGCATTCATTCAAGAAAGTGCTTCTGGGTCATCATTCACACTGGTTTCAAATTTGACAGATAGTACGGGGAAACTTCTCCCCGTATTATCTGTAGGGGGGGGGGGCGCGGCGGGCACGTCTGCAGCTATGGGAACATGTTCCACCCTAAAAACGAGTGAAACTTGTAACATGTCCCCTAAGGTGAACTTATCCTCTAACAGAAAGTGATTATTGCTCTTCACAAGGTTATTCCATATGTACATCCAAAAAATGCAGGCCACGGTGTGGAGCCTACGGTGTTCTGCGGAGATCCCTCTTCAGATGGCGGAGTTCTCTCTGCTGCATTAAGCAGACAGCCTGTCACATTACCTTTTTTTTTTTTTTTTTTTTTTTTTTTTAACCCTTCTCTACTGTGGAAAAAAAAAACCTGTTAGGGTAGACTTCAAGGCAGACCTTCCATGACAAACGGGATATCCACTTCATTAAAAATCCACAACACAGGTTACTTTAAAAAGCCATGTGCAAACAAATAATTTATTATTTTTTTAAAACTAATGACTTGCCTCTTTTGCCAATTCTGGGAGGCACAGGTCACCCATGCCTCACGCTGCCCCGTTAGATAGTCGGGTGCTCAACATGCCATAAGTATGCACTCTTGCGATGGGCAGGGGTGCATTCTCTTGTGATTTCGAGATCCCAGCTCTGCAGGTGAGCATGGTGACGACGTGCTTCCCAAAAGCGAAAAAAGCCAGTGCAAAGATTCTTTTTTTTTTTTTTTTTCCCCCAGTTTACAAATAGCTTTTTAAAGCCATCTATGTTGGTAGGCAGGGGGCTTCTGTACGGTGTAGAAGGTCTGCTTTAAACAGAATTAGGCCTCATGCATGCTGGGCATGTTACCCCTGTATATGAGGCTCCAGTGTTTAGATGTGGGTGGAAGGCACAAGTGCACTGTCCAGACCTGCTGCCAGCAATCTGTCAAACTCAGTGAGAACCTGACAGCTGCTGCGGCTGGACAGGGCCTCACCTAGCAGTATCTATGTTTATTGCAGTATGTGCCCAGGGACAAATGCTTGTAATGCAAGGAGCGTTCTTAGCATTAGTCTCTGGGCTCCCACTGCCCTAAACTTAAGTACCATTAGGTGCACCATCCAACTGCAGCAGCTGTCAGCCTCTTATAGAGCTTGACAGGCTGCCAGTAGCGAGACTGGATGGTTCAACTGTTCCTTCCACCCTCACCCAAGTCCTGGAGCCTCATGCACCGAGGCTAAATGCCCATTGTGCATGGGGCCCTAATGATAGCTGATGTCGTGAACCCTGCAGTGAGGCTGATGATCATATGATGAGTGTGGGCATGTAGCTTCCAATGTATAGTGTGAGAAGCACTCTGGCTGATGCAGATTATATCAGTATTCATTTAGCTCAGAGCAGTTATAAAGATTAATGTACTGTATATGAACACCTGCAGGTACCATAGAGTAGAATGTTAATCAAAAAAACGGGAGGTTCTTGTCCATAGCCACCAATCAATTTGAAACCTGTGCTTTGTATCTGGTGACTCTGAGTCAATAACTCAGCTTCTTAGCGATGACTCATGGATACACCTAGCCCCAGTCACAATCCTCAGCGCATGCAGCCTTGTTCTATGAACGGCACAACGGCTACAAAACAAAGAAAGGAGGCCATAACTCTTTGTTCAAGTGATATATATTGGAGGATTTTAGAAACAACAGTTATCACTATTTTAAATGAAGTTGCTTTTTTTGCATTATTAAATATTATAAATTTAACTGATGACCTAATCTACAGTTTGCTTCATCCGCATATATTTTTATTATTTATTGTCTCACGCATTTTTCAAAATCCATTAAATTCTCGTCAAACTTAACGCCCCTGCTTTGCCATAGTAGTCAGTAGAATAAGCCGTGGTTTTGACCTTGCTCTAGAATTGCCCCTGAGATTTCCAGCTTATAGCATCATGACAGAAATGCTTCTGGGTCATCATCGTCCTTATCCATCCACCTCCTGTCTTTGCTGATGTTTACAAGCAAAGAGAAACGGGATTAATAACGGAAACAAAGCCATAATCTTTCTCTAGATTCTTTGTGGTGGAAACACAGACCCCAGGCTACATGTGTGACGTAGAAAGATTCATTAAAGCATGATCCCCTGAGGCTCCTCTGATATATTTAACCCTTTTCTACATGTTACGACACGATAAGTCATTGACAGCTGAAAGTTGTAATTTTTCCTTCAGTTTATTTTTTCTCTTTCTTATTAGGAGACATTACACTTCTTAACAAGCTCAAAAAAAAAAAAAACAAAAAACTGCCACTAGCAGTAATAAGTTTCTATACGATTAAATGGAAAAAGAAAATATTCTGATTTTCTTAAGTTAATTTATTTGCACAAAGAATCTGGACTTTGGGAAATGTAAATTGTTTCCAGTTTAAATTTTGTAAACCTCTGATCTACGTGCTTCCTTCCACATACTTTCCCTTCTGCACTGCTTGGGACTATTCTTAAAGGATGGTTTAATTATTCCGCTTTTTACATTTTGTGGAAACTCCTACACTAAAATACTGCAGCCTTAAAGTATGAGTAAACCCAATCATTAAATCTCATATAAGCTCATATAATAGCAAATATGTTGCAAGCTCATATAATGGCAAATATGGTAATGCAATTTCAAACGTAATATTCAAAATGTTTAAATCTATAGCTCTCATTAAAATATTGCTTGGTGATCCGGCCATGTAGGTCCTTGTTCAGGCACTCCTTTTTATAGGGTGACAACACTGTCATGGTCTGCCAGTTGCACTCCTGCATTGTCTCAGTATCACATGGTCTGCTGATGAAGAGTAGAAGTGGCTATTTCAGAGCACATTTCGGAGACATAGTCCACTGTTACCCTTAGGAAACCCACCCTTAGAAATGTCATGCAGCACTGAGATGTAATGAAGAATAAAAAAAAAAGGTGAAAATGGATATTTATGAAAAAAAAAAACAAATGGCAGATTTAAACACAGTGCATTAAAATGTCATTCAGTAAGGGCTTATATCTACTTTAAATCTCAGCTCCTCTCTTTTTGTTTCAGCTTTTATGAAGAAGTCTTACTTTTCCTGTTATATTTTTTTTTCCAATGACCTCATGGTGAAAATAGGAATATTAAAACTACAATGATGTGGTTTTCTCACTGGAACCCCTGAGTGATATGAGAAGCTTTTGAGTGGTCTAGCCGAATGGACCTAAATGGTACCAGCAGACTAGCAGAGAGCTAATGTGCCAGTTTTTAATAAAGGGCCGAGGTACATACCAGGAACCTACAGGCCAGTTAGCTTTATATCAGTAGTTTGTAAACTATTGTAGGGGATGATAAGGGGCCATATCCAAGAATTTGCTGATAAAAATAGTGTTGTCAGTAGTAACCAGCATGGATTTATGAAAGATCACTCTTGCCAGACCAACCTGTTAACATTATATGAGGAAGTGAGCTGTAATCTGGATAAAAAAAGCCTGTGGGTGTAGTGTATCTATATTTTGCTAAAGCATTTGGCATGGTACCGTGTAATTGCCTAATTTACCATTTTGAGGTCTGTTGACATCAGCGATAGTGTATGTACTTGGATAGAAAATTGTTTACAGGACGATCCAAAGGGTGGAGATAAATAGCAAAGCTTATGACTGGTCTGGAGTTGTGAGGGGGGTGCCCAGGGCTCTGTCCAGGGACCAATTCTGTTTTATAAATGATATAGAGTTTGGTGTAAATAGTTTAACCTTGGTATTTGCTGACGATATAAAGCTAAGCAGGGCAAAAACTTTGCAATGAGATATTGAAACTTTACAAGGAGATCTCAATAAAAGAGGTGGGCAACTAAATGGAAAATGAGGTTCATTGTAGGGAAATGTAAAGTGATGCACTTTGGGGGCTAAAAATATAAATGCTATATGCTAGGGGGAGGACTCCTGAGGGAACCAAGGATGGAAAAGGATCTGGGTGTCCTAGCCGACTTGCCAAGCTTCAGCAAGTAGGGCCAGCAGACTATTAGCGTGCATTAAAAAGGGGATATACTGAAGAGATAAATCTATATTTTTTATTACTTTACAAAACTCTGGTTTGGCTGCATCTTGAGTATGCTGTCCAGTTCTGGTCACCAGTCCTAAGGAAGGATTTGCTGGAATTGGAGTCCAGAGAAGGGGGCTGGAGGACCTCAGTTATGAGGAAAGGCTACACACATTAAGCTTGTTTTCCCTGGAGAAGAGACACTTAAGAGGAGATATGATCTTCTTTATTCAACCTTGCCAACTATGTAACTGTTTACCCACAAATTAAATTTTTACCAAGAGGATTGAACTGCTAGACATCAGGTTTCTGGGGGCCAAAAGGGAAAATGGGATACATTTGTTGTTTTCTCTTAGTAACATTACTTCCCCAGATTATCCAAAACAAAAATGTATTAGTTGATATGATGGTTGGATGGTAGCATTTTGTACTATTCCATTCCCTGTGGTTGATACTTTTTAATGTATCTTAAAAAAAAAAAAAAAAAAGCAAAGAATACAAAAACACTTACAATATTTATTTATTTCAACTTTATCTAGAATGTGAGCACTTAATTAGGAGGATGCTGGTACTAGAGCCTTCAAAACGTTTGTCCATTGCTCAGATCAAAGAGCACAAGTGGATGATGACTGAGGTCCCAGTACACCGGCCTGTCCTCTACGCACAGAGTCAAGAAAAGGAGACTTCCATTGGAGAACACAATGAACAGGTCCTGAGACTCATGCATAGCTTGGGGATTGACCAACAAAAGACAATAGAGGTGAGACAACATGAAAAGTGATGGGAGGAGGTAGTATTAATTTCAAGCATAAACAAAAATTCACTTTTAGGATGAGTCTCATAAGTTTAATCACTCACTAGTTGGTTCTTCTCAAGCACTCCAGGACGTCCTCTGCATATGAATGTACTGGTCTATCCACCTGATGGTGATATTAGAAACCATTCCTACTTTACTTGAATTTGTTTCAAATTACAAACCATGCAACATACAGATTGAAATTCCATGGCAGACCTAGGAAACCGCTGCTGGATATCTATGAACCAGGGGTTGCTTCAAACCATTAGCATCTAGCAAAAAGTATAGTATTCGTTTTTGGTGGATGATATTTTGATGTTTTAGCTAAAGTATCTGAAGATTTGTTTCTTTGGCAGGAAATCTCAAATCCAAATTCAAATGTAAAAGACCACAAAGGCCTTGAGAGATAAGTTTGTAGGAGAAACAAAATTATCATGAAGAAACTTCTTTTATAGGGATATTCTAGAGTAACAGCCTTCATTAGATTTAGTTACATGACTTGTCTATTCCAATAAAATAGGACTATAAACATCAATATGTAGTGGTGGAACTGGAATTTACATTGACAATAAAGAGGGTTATGCATCGGGGTCACATTTTCTAAAATAATTTAGGATACCTAGAATAAAGCATTTAGTGAGAAATTTGCCTGAGAGATTCAGATACAATGTGTAAATTGTTTCAAAATATTTTAACCCTGGTGTTCATTAGCCAAATTGATCTGTGTATGATATATCCCAATAGTATTAAACTTGGGATAGATCAGATGACCTGAAAGTTTGACTATTTTGTTTAATGCCTGTCTAGTGGCTGCAGTATGAAATCAGCCCATCACATGAAAAAGCTGTCTTTGACTATGCTCCTAAGTGGTATGACATGGTTTTTCCAATCTATTGATAAAATGTCTGAAAGTCATGTCTGCCCTAATCTGCCACAATTCCAAACCAGGATATCCCACCAAACAGTCACTTCAGAACCAGACATTTTATGGTGTTCTGAAATAACCAGTCTGCAAACTCTTCCTCCTGGTCTTCTCTAAACAAATCGTCTTTGGGCAGACTAAATCATATTCAGCCAGAACTTCCAGTGAATCCAATTCATGCCCTTCACCAAGTCAACTTAACTCCACAGTGGTTTGATATCAGAGGTAAATACTGCACTGGGGCCTGAGATCTAAGACCACCTCCAGGGCATGTTCACAAAGGAACCGATGCACTGACATGGGTTTTAGGCATGTAGCATTTTGTTAGACTCCATTTAGACTGATTTAAATAGCAAATTGGAGGTCTGTGTACACAAAAGGCAGATATCAGAACTGCCTTTCTACTGAACCTCTGAGGACAATTTTTTCATATCTATGTATTTTATTTTAAAAAATGCATGACAATGCACCCAGTATGAATGAACCCTCAAGCAAATGATTGTAAATTGTTCTACAAGTGACTCATGTTGTTAAGACACTTATGATCTGGGTGGAATTCAATGTTCTCATTATTAATCCCGGTCTAACAATTGCCTGATTTTCACATTCTTCGGCTCTCCTTCCGATCTGCCTCATACATAGCATTATTACAGGTGTTCACTCATTAGTCTACTGGCTGAATGCCCAATGAACTTTTAATACAATCCTTTCAACACTTATTTTCACAATAAATAGCACAGCAAAGCCTTCCTAAAAATGGAAGGTATTCATATGTCCCATTCCAATTGGCTGTATCTGTACTACACACCAGCACTTCTGGATTTTCGGTTAGCCATAGGTAACAAGGGGAATGATGTGCATATCTCCACCCACTATCCTGAATAAGGAATAATGCCATTACTTTGAGGATATACAGTCATGGCCGAAATTGTTGGCACCCTTGATATTTTTCCTGAAAATCAAGTATTTCACACAAAAAAGGTATTGCATTAACACATGTTTTGCTATACACATGTTTATTCCCTTTGTATGTATTGGAACAAATATAAAACAGAGGCAGAAAAGCAAATATGACATAATGTCACACAAAACCCCAAAAATGGGCTGGACAAAAGTATTGGCACCCTTAACTTAATATTTGGTTGCACACCCTTTGGAAAACATAACTGAAATCAGTCGCTTCCTATAACCATCAATAAGCTTCTGACACCTCTCACCCGGAATTTTGGACCACTCTTCCTTTGCAAACAGCTCCAGGTCTCTCTTATTGGAAGGACACCTTTTCCCAACAGCAATTTTAAGATCTCTCCACAGGTGTTCAATGGGATTTAGATCTGGGCTCATTGCTGGCCACTTCAGAACTCTCCAGCGCTTCTTTGCCATCCATTTCTGAGTGCTTTTTGACGTATGTTTGGGGTCATTGTCCTGCTGGAAGACCCAGGATCTTGGACGCAAACCCAGCTTTCTGACACTGGGCCCTACAGTGCGACCCAAAATCCTTTGGTAATCCTCAGATTTCATGATGCCTTGCACACAGTCAAGGCACCCAGTGCCAGAGGCAGCAAAACAACCCCAAAACATCATTGAACCTCCACCATATTTTACCGTAGGTACTGTGTTTTGTTCTTTGTAGGCCTCATTCCGTTTTCGGTAAACAGTAGAATGATGTGCTTTACCGAAAAGCTCTATCTTGGTCTCATCTGTCCACAAGACGTTTTCCCAGAAGGCTTTTGGCTTACTCAAGTACATTTTGGCAAACTGTAGTCTTGCTTTTTTATGTCTCTGTGTCAGCAGTGGGGTCCTCCTGGGTCTCCTGCCATAGCGTTTCATTTCATTTAAATGTCGACGGATAGTTCGCGCTGACACTGATGCTCCCTGAGCCTGCAGGACAGCTTGAATGTCTTTGGAACATGTTTGGGGCTGCTTATCCACCATCCGGACTATTCTGCGTTGCAATCTTTCATCAATTTTCCTCATCCGTCCACGACCAGGGAGATTAGCTACAGTGCCATGGGTTGCAAACTTCTTGATAATGTTGCGCACTGTGGACAAAGGCAAATCTAGTTCTCTGGAGATGGACTTGTAACCTTGAGATTGTTGATATTTTGCCACAATTTTGGTTCTCAGGTCCTCAGACAGTTCTCGTCTCCTCTTTCTGTTGTCCATGCTTAGTGTGGCACAGACAGACACACAATGCAAAGGTTAAGTGAACGTCTCTCCTTTTTATCTGCTTTCAGGTGTGATTTCTATATTGCCCACACCTGTTACTTGCCCCAGGTGAGTTTACAGGAGCATCACATGCTTGTAACATTCTTATTTATCCGCAGTTGTGAAAGGGTGCCAATACTTTTGTCCAGCCCATTTTTGGAGGTTTGTGTGACATTATGTCGAATTTGCTTTCTTTCCTCCCTTTTTTTGTTTTGTCCCAATACACACAAAGGGAATAAACATGTGTATAGCAAAACATGTGTTAATGCAATACGTTTCGTGAGAAATACATGATTTCCTGGAGAAATATCAAGGGTGCCAACAATTTCGGCCATGACTGTATGGTGAAATAAGATGTGAATACCTTCTATTCTAAAGCATAGATTATACACTTTTCCTACCTTCTACCACGAGTGGAAGAAAAGAAAATTGCTTGATTCCTCCCATCAACGCAGTTGGTGTTGATGTGAAAATTCCCCCACCCCCAGCGCTACTGTGTTCTGCCAGTGGCAGAGCCTTCCCTGTCAGCAGAACACAATGATCACTGCTGGCAGCTATAGCCGCCAGCAGTGCTCACATGCAAAACACCTGACATCCTGGTTGTACTGAAGTTGATCGATGGATCGACTTCAGTACAACCAGCCTGCCCATAGATGGATGGAATAAGCCAGTCCCTGCTGAGCCCACCAAGATTCACTCTATATAGGGCTGGCTTAAGAATACTTTACTGTGCTACGCACTGGTTCAGTAGAGGGCTTTTTGGTTCCTATATTCACTTCTCACAATATTTTTATAGGTTATACTTTCACTAAAATTGTAAAATATAATTTATAACAATGTACAAAATTTTGTTTTGGACATATAATAAAAGATATTAAAATGCTTCATTGCTACAGATTTCATAGATTATCAAAGTTATTCTGGTAATGTTTGTTCAATTCTCCCTTGCCACTAGTACATATAAAAATTGATTACATTATTTTGATGAGTCTGTTTGTTCTTTTGAAGAATAGGTGGCTCAGCCCAATCAGTGTTACTATACACGAGTGGTTCAAGGCAAGCAGTGAATTTTCAAGAACCCCTTTATTATGAGAAAATACATGAGACATTTCTTGTGCTAGTACAATTGTCTTAACATGACTTTTTTTTGTTTGATTTACAGTCCTTACAGAACCGCAGTTACAATCACTTTGCTGCTATCTATTACCTACTAGTCGAGAGGCTAAAATCTCACCGAAGCAGCTTTCCAGTAGAGGCTCGGATTGACGCTCGCCAGCGACGACCAAGCACAGTTGCTGAACAGACAGTCGCCAAGGTAAAAATTACATCTTATCATTTTTTTTATCATTAAAATGCAGCAAAATCAGTACAAAGGTCTATTGAAAATCTTTATGAAGCCTTTACTGTACTCTTCCCCCTTGTGCCATTCATGACACCACTAAAGAGCACCCATCACACACAGTCATCCTGAATGTTATATACTGTCCCACATAATGGACATTCCTGACACTTTGTAAGCTGAAAAAACATGACACTGCTAGAATTATTAAAAATGAAAAAGCCTGTAGAAGCTGGGAAAAATTCTGGTGGTGTTGAGGTCCAAAAACAACTTACAAATATAATTCTAATAAAAATCAATTATTTGAACAATGCCTCACCCTCCTATTCCGGTGAACAATTTAAATTTATGTACATCCCATTACTTTCTGTCTCGGTCTGCAGCCATCTAGTGCTTCTTTCTGTGTCGCTCTGTGTAGTGCTGTTATTAATAAATGTTCCTAGATCTCATGGTTATTAGACAAGTCTAAGACATTCTTAGGATAATCCATAAGTAAGCAACAACACAGTAAAACCACAAATCTGAGAGGTGAGGGAGAATTTTGACATATCAGGAGGCACAATTCAGATGTCTAGAAAAAAAAACTTTTTCATAAGTTATGGTCTTATTCACGCCAGCTTCTACATTACAGTGCGACTGGTGTGATTCGGCAGGACAAATGGGACAAGGACAAGTGCGCCGACTGCAACATATCGCACGTGTTTTTTACGATCTTTATTGAAATGTCAGTGACATTTCATAACGATTTATTTACCACCGCACATGCAAGGCATAATTGCCTTGTACTGTGCGGCGTTTTAAAAAGTATGGCCTGCTGTACTTTTTTTCAGCGCACGGCACCTACATATCACCACGACATGTTGGTGGGTACCTGGCACATAGGAGAAAAGGCATTTTGGCTTTGCCTTGTGGAGGGAATAGCTGCTCAGCACAATTCCACCGGACCTGGTGTGAATGAACCCTTAAACAGCAATTGACATAGACTTCTGGGAGAAGCAGTGTGTATGGCAAATGTTTGCACAGTGCTTCCTATGTGCATTGGTATGTTCGTATCAGGAGTCATAAACTGACTACACTCACTTCCTGCTGAATAGGACGGCTTTTCTGCTGCAGTCACATGATCATCCCTCGTGTTGTAAGAAGAAACAAAAAGGAGCCAATGACATTTCTGTGGGAGCCCTGCCAAAGGAAGAACCATTCTTTGATTATTTCCAATTTAAAATGGAACTGCACAGCATCTGAGCACCCCAAACTAAAAATGCTATTTATTTAATTGCTAATATTAAAACTTCCCCATTGATCCATGTCTCCATACTTTATTTTGCTTAGAATTAATTTTAAAAAACAGTGGCCATCTTGAGTAAGGGCAAAATGATTCATGTAGCATTTACTTCCTGGAATCCATATGCTAGCAGAAGAAGGGTTAAAAATAAGAGTAGTGATATAAAGAGAGGAGCTCAATGACACCACATCCCAAATTTTACAAAATATCAAGAGAAGGAAGAAGAAACAAAAAGGAAAGGGGAGGAGAAAAAACTCCTCACATGGAAGAAAAATAGTGGGATTTTAAAGGTGCCATACAATAATAGGACAGCCGAAGCTAAAATTTACAATGTTTATTGTTGAACCAGTATTAAAAATAGCAATTTAAAATAGATACATTTTAATGTCCCAACATTGTCAGTTGTACTTGTTCAAAGAAACGTTTCCGGTGTAATATTTCGCAACATGTTTCGCCTATTTCAGGCTTCTTCAAGAGACATTTATATAAAACCTTCAACAACAGATTCATGTTCATTACAAAATATACCAACAGACTACATGTGCTGTGTGCATATATCAAAATGAAGCAAGTTTGAATCACTGCAAATCACATGTAACATCCATACATATATATATATATATATATATATATATATCTATTTCAAAAGTTGATGGAGGGTAGCTTTCCATACAGTTCGTATATATCTCATAAGTGACAAACTGTATGCAAGATGATAATTTAACTGTGGTACAGTTTGGTTGGACAGTAAGTCCTCAAAATGGAGCCTTGCCATCACCAGCAAGGCTCCCATTATCCATGCATCACACATCTGCATCAGAGGCTGGTCATTAGCTCTGAGGAAAGGGATTCGTGCCCGAAACAGGTCAGCCATTTGACCGCGCTGACAGTGGGAACACCTTGCCTGCCGTTGTGGCCATCGTCATTTTGCAATGCTTTTTAGATATAAGCTTCGTCTGTGAGTATGTTTTTATCTTTCACTCCTTTCAATAAACCTTGGATAATGCACTAGGTGTGTGCGCCACCTGTTTTTTCTTTATTTTGGTGGTATTTAATCACCTCTGGGTTTTTATTTTTTTCCTAAACAAACCAAAAACCACTGAAAATTTTTTTTTTTAAAAAAAAGTTTTTTCTTAGTTTTTGTTATAAAATTTTGTAAATAAGTGATTTTTCTCCTTCACTGATATGCGCTAATGAGGCTGCACTGACGCTCACTGATAGGCGGCACTGACGCTCACTGATAGGCGGCACTGACGCTCACTGATAGGCGGCACTGACGCTCACTGATAGGCGGCACTGGCAGGCATCACTGATAGGCGGCACTGGCAGGCATCACTGATAGGCGGCACTGGCAGGCATCACTGATAGGCGGCACTGGCAGGCATCACTGATAGGCGGCACTGGCAGGCATCACTGATAGGCGGCACTGGCAGGCATCACTGATAGGCGGCACTGGCAGGCATCACTGATAGGCGGCACTGGCAGGCATCACTGATAGGCGGCACTGGCAGGCATCACTGATAGGCGGCACTGGCAGGCATCACTGATAGGCGGCACTGGCAGGCATCACTGATAGGCGGCACTGGCAGGCATCACTGATAGGCGGCACTGGCAGGCATCACTGATAGGCGGCACTGGCAGGCATCACTGATAGGCGGCACTGGCAGGCATCACTGATAGGCGGCACTGGCAGGCATCACTGATAGGCGGCACTGGCAGGCATCACTGATAGGCGGCACTGGCAGGCATCACTGATAGGCGGCACTGGCAGGCATCACTGATAGGCGGCACTGGCAGGCATCACTGATAGGCGGCACTGGCAGGCATCACTGATAGGCGGCACTGGCAGGCATCACTGATAGGCGGCACTGGCAGGCATCACTGATAGGCGGCACTGGCAGGCATCACTGATAGGCGGCACTGGCAGGCATCACTGATAGGCGGCACTGGCAGGCATCACTGATAGGCGGCACTGGCAGGCATCACTGATAGGCGGCACTGGCAGGCATCACTGATAGGCGGCACTGGCAGGCATCACTGATAGGCGGCACTGGCAGGCATCACTGATAGGCGGCACTGGCAGGCATCACTGATAGGCGGCACTGGCAGGCATCACTGATAGGCGGCACTGGCAGGCATCACTGATAGGCGGCACTGGCAGGCATCACTGATAGGCGGCACTGGCAGGCATCACTGATAGGCGGCACTGGCAGGCATCACTGATAGGCGGCACTGGCAGGCATCACTGATAGGCGGCACTGGCAGGCATCACTGATAGGCGGCACTGGCAGGCATCACTGATAGGCGGCACTGGCAGGCATCACTGATAGGCGGCACTGGCAGGCATCACTGATAGGCGGCACTGGCAGGCATCACTGATAGGCGGCACTGGCAGGCATCACTGATAGGCGGCACTGGCAGGCATCACTGATAGGCGGCACTGGCAGGCATCACTGATAGGCGGCACTGGCAGGCATCACTGATAGGCGGCACTGGCAGGCATCACTGATAGGCGGCACTGGCAGGCATCACTGATAGGCGGCACTGGCAGGCATCACTGATAGGCGGCATTGGCAGGCATCACTGATAGGCGGCACTGGCAGGCATCACTGATAGGCGGCACTGGCAGGCATCACTGATAGGCGGCACTGGCAGGCATCACTGATAGGCGGCACTGGCAGGCATCACTGATAGGCGGCACTGGCAGGCATCACTGATAGGCGGCACTGGCAGGCATCACTGATAGGCGGCACTGGCAGGCATCACTGATAGGCGGCACTGGCAGGCATCACTGATAGGCGGCACTGGCAGGCATCACTGATAGGGGGCACTGGCAGGCATCACTGATAGGGGGCACTGGCAGGCATCACTGATAGGGGGCACTGGCAGGCGGCACTGATAGGGGGCACTGGCAGGCGGCACTGATAGGCAGCACTGATTGGCACTGATGGGCGACACTGAAAGGCAGCTCAGATGGGCACTGATAGGTGGCATTGATGTGCACTGGTAGGCAATGATAGGTGGCATTGATGTGGCACTGATGGGCACTGGCACGAGGCACTGATGAGCACTGACACAAGGCGCTGATGGACACTGACACAAGGCGCTGATGAGCACTGACAGGTGGCACTGCTGGGGCTACACTGATCAGGGCACACTGATCATCAGTGCCCTGATGATCAGTGCACATGTCCCCTCTGTGGAAAGCCAATTACCGGCTCTCCTCTCCTCTCGAGCTGTCAGCGTGACAGCTCAAGAGGAGAGAAATGCCGATAACCGGCATTTCCCTGTTTACATGTGATCAGCTGTGATTGGACACTTCGGCTCTTTCTGTGATTGGTGATCCGCTGTGTCCGAGGGAGCATGCGCGGTGAGAATGGGAGGACGTCATATGACGTCCTCCCTGAATGAGAGAACCACCTTGCGTCCATCATATTACTATATGGCGGGCGGTGGTTAATGGTATTTTCAGAAAAACTGACAAACACGTCCCAGATTGGGTACTACAATCAATATAAGTGCAAAAATAAAGTAGTGAGTACATCTATTGCTGCAATTGACATGGTGCACAAAATATACATATAGTATGAAATAGGAGCTTACCTCTATCAAAACCATTTGAATCACTATGGGGAAGGTGGCAACAACCAAATGCTCATTTAGCAAAAAGACCAACCCGCAAAGGAGGAAATACATGCTTTTAAACATAACCATAGGTTAATATCTAATGGGAGACCACAAGTCATGAAATAGCAGCCACATGCTCAAATTACTAATATCTGCAGAGTCTCACCAATGTTCCACTCTAGGAACTACCATAGCTGGATGCAAACTAAACTAGATGAGTAAACTAATTAAAGCTAAATTGTAAAAAGGCTTTTGTAGGAGTTATGCATGTGGTATAAAGAGGACATTCCCTTCTCTCCCCCATTGATATATTATGCATTGTATATAAACATGTACACTTACCATGTCCACACTGCCTTTCCTGGATTCCATTGCAGGATACCTCTGTACAGCCAGTTTTTTCTCCTGTGCCGCCATCTTGAAAAGTATGTCCTCCTGCATATCCACAAGATGGAATGCATGACATCCTGAGCCTTGTCTTGCACATGTGCTGTATGACATTGCTACTTCATTGCTCTTGTTTTTTTTTTTTCTTTTTATATTTTAAGGCCTCTTGTGAGATCTGGCAGAGAGATTTTTTTTTAAACTGCAAATGACTCTAATGCCATTCGCCGCATGCACAGTCTCAGAATCCTGCGAGATCTTGCAGCTTAGGTACATGATTTCTTTGAAGGCAAATAAAAGTAAAGGCTAAGTAAAGTTGCCTTCCCATGGGCATCTGTGCAGCCAGGTCTATGTCACTCCTTCAGGGGAGCCAGGAAGTGAATGCAAAAAGTAAGCTAATTAAAAACTGTGTTTTGCTTGCTTTTTTCTGTTTTCAGCGTTAGATGACTTTACATCACCGTGCAGTGGAAAGGGGATAGATCCACTTTACCAGATGTGGAGTTACCTTTAATTACCTTTACTAATATTAAATAAAAAATGGTCTATGCAGCAATTAAATACTGTATGTATCACATTGAAGTAGAACTTCCCATTAAACTACATTCATATTGCCTAGAGACTCTGAATTCTGGTAAAAGAAAAGCCAACAAAAGGTAGGCTTGCCCAAAATCTATTGATGTAAATGAAATAAAGCCAGTCTATTTGTCCTGGTTATGTAATATCAGCCTGCGTTAGGCAATGTTACTGGAACAATCTTGTACATTGTTATTAAGGGGTGGGGTATGTTGGAAACTATTATAATTATAGCTCTGAGTGACAGATTTATCAGATTACTGACTTCTTAACATACATACACACAATGGACGTGATGTGTAACTATATAGCCTGGCTACTCCATCACTAACAAACAAGAGGCTGTGTTTTCCTGAAACATGCATAAAGGCACATTCATAAGACTAAGGTGCAGGTATTTCTGTGTGGAACTGCATGTCTTGATATACATTCTTCGGAGTGTCATCAATGCTTTTAATTCCATTATGTATTGGAAGTGATGACGGCACACTGTGTGGGTAGGCTTATACGTACCTTTGCATTGCCTGCCACCTGACTAGACATTCGTTACAAATCATTCTCCAAACCCAGATCGGGCTGACATTGGGAGATTGCTGATAGGCACTGGGCTCCCCTGCAACATGGAATCCATAGGAAGGACTTATCAACATGCAAGAAGCTACATACTTCCCTTTGCCCATTCAGTGCTGTGGAAATGTTCGTTTATACCATGCCAGATCCATTTCTGAGAAAATTAAAAGGAACATTTAAATGTAAAAAGCAGACAGAACTCCTTGCTACTTTACAGTAATACTTCCAGCTTCGGTCTGAATTATTCTAATAGTGAGTCACACCAGTAGTAATTGAACCGTTATATCATACATAATAAACTATATATATAATACTATCAATCTGAGCCAGTAAGGACAATTAAAGTTTAAAGATAAGAATTTTAAACCACATTAGTTTATTGAATGTATCCTGACAAATCAGTGTGTGACCTTTTAACGTTTTAGAGAGCAGACCCCATTGGCTTAACCATTTCAAATCGATTTACTTACAGCTGACCTTCAGCCATACAAATCTGGTCTCCTTGTGCATGCAAGTATTTCAAACCATGTCAATGCACTCTATCCGATGATTTTGAAAACTTGCCCACAATTAACTGGCAGAGATCACGTGGGGCGGGCTGAGCTAAAGAGAACTGGGGCTGGCTGCTTTGTGCAGCATTTCTCCTATGTGGTTCTTTGTAAACTGTTTTTATGGCTTTCAGCATTAAAGGCTTTAGGGTTGATTTGCTAAGGCATATAGATTGGTCACTATGCCAGGTAAGTTGCACTTTGTAGGGGATATGTCCCAGAGCTTAGTGAAGAAAGTGCAGCTCTGCCATCATCCAATCGTGTGTGCTTTCTTTTGTTTACCTTGTACGTGATTGGCTATTCTTTGGAAAGTGTGTGCTTTCTTTTGTTTTCCTTGTACATGGATGGCTATTCTTTGGAAAGTGGAACATCACCACATTCACTAAGCTCTGAGGCAAATTCCCTTGCAAAGTGCAACTTCCCTTGTAAAGTGAACAGCCAGTTTGTCTTTAGTAAATTAATCCAATTTAATCAGCTGGGAATGAGGGCTAAATTTCACTTTTGGGTTTATCACAGCAATGCACTTAAACTTGAAAGCTGAACCCTAGTCAAACAGCAAAATACACAGATGAAATATAGAAATGAGAGCTGTTTTACCTGCAAAGGATTTGCATTTCTGCCCATTTCTTCCTGGAATGTACATAGCTCTGTCAAGCATGTTTCTCTGCTGCATTTCAGTCACTCTTACAGGTTTCTCCTTTACCACCACACTGCTATTGGACAGTGAAAGAAGCAGCAGCAGACTGATGAGCCAACTCTCTGCTACTCTGCTCCCCTCCTCCTCTCCTCTTGATGGAAGATCTTCCTTCCTGTGGTCAATCTTTTTGCTAAAACAAAAAAAAGTTAGAACATGGGGGGATATATATAAATACGTGTGCTAGAAAAAAAACAAAAGCTGACCGTTTCCCATCTGTCATTACTGTAGTGCAGAGGGGACACTAAAACATAAATTTTAATTGTTTGCTGGAAATGTTCTTGTTCATACATAAGCCGAAACGTGCTTATATTTTTTATTTTTTTCAGTAACCATTTAAAAAAAAAATGCTATTGCCCCCGATCTGTTCCTGACCATTTAAACACAACTCCATTTACTAAGCTATAACGCATACGTTATTTGCCATAACAATAGTTATTTTCTGTTCTCATTGGCTCCCATGGTAGAAAATAACGGTCATTATCGTAAATAACAATCGTTCGGGCTTAGTGAGATGACTGTCAGATATCTTGGTGTCTAAATTAGGCGTGACTTGGTAATAAACCTTTTTCACTTTACATTCCAAACTCATATCCAGAGCTGCATGGCCTATTAACCAAACCAACAGGAGGTAATGTTCTGTCAATAACAATAATTACTGTGATAGAAAAGATAAACTGGTTGTTGCACAGCGTCCAGAGCAAATCATCTCCTAAAAAAGAACAAGGAATCCAAGAACGCAGCTGTCAAGATTTCATGTGACAGGAGCGTAGAGTGTTCTGTAAAATCTAAGCTCTTATCTGCATAGCAAGTTCTTTCATGTCTCCAAGCATTAAGTGAACAATAGGTTTTACGCAGTAGCTTGTGTTCGCTATGTGCTGCTTAATCCATTCATGAAATGTTTTCATCTTATCGATGGTGTTGGAAGTAAAAACAACCTTGGTGAAGGTCACAGACTGTCTGTTATGGAGGATAACTGAGGTTTTTTTTAACATGATATTTTAAAGTGGATTTGTTACCATTTCAGCACAATAAACCCATGATAAAGCATATTTTTCACACCACATTGCTAGCGTCGTGCATTTTTGTGCAGAAAAATGCTTATGGCTAGGTTCACACTAGTGTATATATAGTAAACCGCAGGGTTCATGCTGGCTAGGGCAGTGCTGGCTCCGGCAGGGATGCGCATTTCAGTGCATCACACTGCTTTTTCTTTCTTTTCTTTTTTTTTTTTTTTTTACAACTTTATTTGAAGTGCCCCATCATTACACTTTATTCATGACCCTGCACAGCAGCGACATGCAGCACCATCCAGTGTAATATGGAAAATTTCTCAGCACTGCACATTACGCCAGCATTGTGGTGTGAAGAGGGTACGTAGAATACCATTGCTTTCATTGTGCCTTTGCTGTTCCTTGTGTTTATCCAGTATGGAAAACCACAGGTCACCCTACACAGTGTGAATGGGCCCATAGGCACAAGATGACCATCTGTACAGTTAGTTTTAATGGTCATTCACTGTCAGTACATGAGATGGCTAATGATGTTATTAAATATTGTATTCCAAATCAGTATAGGCCGATTGACTGACTGACACATAGGAAACAAGGGACCTTGTTTTTGTAAAGGTGGTTTTCTTGAGACCCCGTCACCAGACTATTCACTTGAACAAAATCTTCCCATAAGACTATATGTGCTTCAACATATTTTATGCATGGTATTTTACCTGTTAATTATTAATTTACCTGTCCATTATGTAGGCATGCAAAACGCTGGTGACTTCTGCTGGGTGCCATCATCTTGAGTGAGATGTCACTAGCCCCAACTGACTCAAAGCGGTCACTTAAGTGACATTGTAGTATTTCACTTTGCTTCTTCCCCATTCCCTGATCCAGGGAATATCTGATTGCCTCTGAGGATCAGGAAGGAATTTTTTCCCCTGCAGGAGTAAATTGCTTTATGCTTTGCTGGGTTTTTTTTTTGCCTTCCTCTGGATCAACTGTGGGTATAGGATTATAACTTTTTTTTTTTTTTTTTTTTTAATGGTTGAACTGGATGGACTTTTGTCTTTTTTTCAGCCAGACTAACTATGTAACTATCAGCTACATAAAGATAAAAAGATATAGAAAAATGAAGGGAAGGGGCAGAATAGCATGGCCATGGAGGCTAGGACATGCATGGTGGAAGGGGGACGGTGCTAAGGAATTGACTGAAGTAGTCACATTTTCTGGCAAATTCAAAGGCACTATATTACCAACTAATAATTAACTATAATAACAACACGATTTTTACTGAAATGCTGATGTTTCTGTGCATTTTTATAATACATGACATGTATTCATTATTTGGACAATAGTAGCCCTTTAGGACTGACTTCAGAGTAACTTTGAAGTTAATAACTTTGGCTGTCATTGCATAACCTTGACTTTCTCAAACTGATTCCATAATCCTGGCAATTTACATACACAAATGTTAATAGCATGTGTTAAATTAGTTGGTAATTTTTGAGTAAAAGACGCGTATAAAAATAATCCAACACTGTTAGATCTGCCATAGCACTAGATGTATATTAAATTTAACACCGCAGATGCTCCATTTCTTACATTTAAATTCCTTATTCATAGTGTGACTAGTTCTGAAATAATCGTAAATAACAATAATTGACCTTTATGAGTCAAAGATTCATCTGTTTACTGTGAAATATTACTAGGAACGGGTAGGCGAAATGATGCATTGAATGACAGTCTGAATATACGCAGTGTGCGAAAGGTTACAGTTCATTAGATTAGATGCATACAGTTTTGTATTGATTTTTAAAGCAGAATGGTGTTTCCATCGTGGAAAAATGGATTGCAGCTAATAAAATGGTTCTCATACCTTTTATAGTCTAGAAATCAATTTTATAAAGTGTTATTAACACTATATAGAATTTACACAGTGTATATTAAAAGTAACAGAAATTAACTTGTCAGTTACAGTTAATCAAATTTATGACTCTGATGGTCCTGGATTACTGCACAACAGACAGTAGTCCTTAGTGTACTGGGTTCTCTGCGCAGTTGCAGATATTTTGTACATCTCGCTGACATTCCTTAAAGTCTTAAAGTGCATCTCTAGGCAAAACCTCGGGGAAAGGTCAGACCCTCTGTTCAGGTTTTAGTCCATTACTGTCCCCGATGGACTTCTATAGCTAAGCTCCGAAGGTGGGGAGAAGTGCATCAAGTGTTGTGGTCTGGGAGGAGCCAAGGTTGAGGCCGCTCATCATTCTTACCATACAATGGGCTATTCGAAGTTTGACATCTGCACATTTCCTACACAAGTGACTTTTATTTATTACAGGTACTTTTATAGCGCTGACAATTTATGCAGCGCTTTACTTACATATATATTCACACTATATTGCCAAACGTATTGGGACACCCCTCCAAATCATTGGATTCAGGTGTTCCAATCACCTCTATGGCCACAGGTGTATAAAATCAAGCACCTAGGCATGCAGACTGCTTCTACAAACATCTGTGAAAGAATGGGTCACTCTCAGGAGCTCATTGAATTCAAGCATGATAGGTTGCCACCTGTGCGATAAGTCCATTTATTAAATTTCCTTGCTACTAAATATTCCACGGTCAACTGTTAGTGGTATTATAACAAAGTGCAAGCAATTGGGAACAACAGCAACTCAACCATGAAGGGTCACGTAAAATGACAGAGCGGGGTCAGCGTATGCTGAAGGGTACAGAAGTTGTCAACTGTCTGCAGAGTCCATAGCTAAAGACCTCCAAACTTCACGTGGCCTTCAGATTAGTACAACAGTGTGTAGAGAGCTTCATAGAATGGGTTTCCGTGGCTGAGCAGCTGCATCCAAGCCTTCAATCACCAAGTGCAATGCAAAGCATCAGATGCAGTGGTGTAAAGTATGCCGCCACTGGACTCTAGAGCAGTGGAGACGTGTTCTCTGGAGTGATGAATCACGCTTCTCTATCTGGCAATCCGATGGACATGTCTGGGTTTGGAAGTTGCCGGGAGAACAGTACTTGCTTGGCTGTATTGTGCCAAATGTAAAGTTTGGTGGAGGGGGGATTATGGTGTGGGGTTGTTTTTCCGGGATTGGGCTTGGTCCCTTAGTTCCAGTTAAGGGAACGCATAAGGCGTCAACATACCAAGACATTTTGGACAATTTCATGCTCCAACGTTTTGGGAACAGTTTGGGGTGGAGATGGCCCCTTTCTGTTCCAACATGACTGCGCACCAGTGCACAAAGCAAGGTCCATAAAGACATGGATGAGCGAGTTTGGGGTGAAGGAAGTTGACTGGCCTGCACAGAGTCCTGACCTCAACCCGATAGAAGACCTTTGCGATGAATTAGAGCGGAAACTGCAAGCCAGGCCTTCTCGTCCGACATCAGTGTCTGACCTTACAAATGCACTTCTGGAAGAATGGTCAAACATTCCCATAGACACACTCCTAAACCTTGTGGACAGCCTTCCCAGAAGAGTTGAAGCTGTTATAGCTGCAAAGGGTGGGCCAACGCAATATGGAAACCTTCAGACTAAGACTGGGATGCCTTTAAAGTTCATGTGCATGTAAAGGCAGGCCGAACAATACTTTTGGCAATATAGTGTGTGTGAAGAAAATTGTATTTGTGGCTTCATTTGGAAGGTTTATTTGTAATTTAATTTGGCAATGACTGTAAATATAATCCAAGGATTGAATTAGGAGCACTTAAGAGTTTACAATAATGCTAGAAAAAGAAGCTTCAAGAACTGGATCTAGTGAAGGAAAAGAAGCTTCTTAAGATTTAAAACCAAACACAACTGTGCTAAAAATGGAAGTGCAGGCCAGATACTTCTCATCTTTATATAGTGTTTGGAAACTTGTAGAACCTGTGTTAGGTTTTTACTGATGTCAATCCATTGGCCAAAATTCTACACATCAGAAACCTGACAAGGTTCTAGTCCTTCCCATTGACTATTCAGAATTAAAAACAAATTTGCTTAGAGTCCATTTTTAAAACATGAACCTTTTAATGAGCGGTATTTCCATGTTTGTCAAGGTTGCTGCACATTACTACATTTGCATTATATTGCCCCATTTCTATATATTGTCTCTTAAGGGAGGGTGTTGGAGTCTGGTTATATCGTAATAATGTTTCCATTACCGTCTTATTGAATTTCACTCTAAACAATGTTTCCTATAAAATGTGAATACTTTTTCCAATAAACATAAGCCAATATGCAACATTGCTGGTGAGCTAGTATACTTATAGGGTTTATTGAACTCCATAGTGTACCAGGACTGTGAAAATGGCATATTGCCTTGATGCCATTTGGAAATATTTATTGAACTGACCCTGTATTGCCTATTTCTCAATAGACAAGCACAGTGGTGTCTCCAGTGAACCTCATGCCACAAAATGTGAGATTGATGAGAGCGCCTGTACTCCCAGAAGCCTCCACTGTAGAGCCATTCTCATACCCACAAGGCAGCTGCCAGGCTGAAACAACATTCCTAGAGGAGGAAGCAGTGAATACACCATCAGTAAGTATTTAATCATCTTATATCTTTAGTAGATTTTTGTTTCATAAAGATTATTTAGTTTAGTGCAAAACACTCAACTACATTTATTATGTGCATTGATTATTACCTTTCCCATTATTACATTTTAGATACTTGTCTAAATATATTGGTTTACTGAAGGCAAATAGACTAGAGTAGTGTGCAGTTGTACTCATTTTTCCCAGAGTTTAGTGAATGTGGTAAATCTGTTGATTTCCATCACCCAATCATGTGCAAGCAAACATTTTTATTTTCCATGCAGCTGATTGGGTATTCTTTACAAAGTGAAGCTTCACCACATTCACTAAGCTCTGGGGAAAATGAGTGCAACTACACTTGTAAAGTACACAGTCTGTTTGCCTTTAGTAAATCAACCCCATTATCACCAATGTTAACTTAAAGCCCAGTTGAAATCTCACTACTTGTTTTATTTTTGTAGTCTTGTACCCTCAGATGAAATGATTTATGCAATGAAAGGCCTTAAAATACCTTTTTATGTCAGGGATACTGCTGCTTCCAACCCTCACCCTGCAGTACTCTGTACTGGCATGGGTGAATAACAGCCACACCCCCCATCACAAGTGTCTTGACACAGATTTGTATTGTAGAAAAGGGAGGGGGTTCATCTGACCAGGTCTCCTACATTAGAGTGCATTGGGTCTAATTCGCACAGTCATATTGAGACTCTGCCCAGTACTGTAACAGGAAAATGGAGGTAAGGCTATGAAAGTGGTGCTTGTTAGTACAAGTCGATCTGACTGCATCTGTCTATCTATATCTATCTATCTATCTATCTATCTATCTATCTATCTATCTATCTATCTTTAGTTGGACTTCAATACAATATTTATTTTTACAAATGTAATCAAGTGTTGAGTAATTGGGTCACCCTTACAGTTGAACTAAACCATTGGCAAAAAAAATTGTACCCCCCAGGAGCTTTTAGCCATTATGTTCTAGTATGGACAGCATTTTGGCACATGATAGATTCACCTACTAAAGGAATCCCCTCCAGCGCTGTGATGTCAGCACTCCCCTCCCTTGCTGGTGATTCCATCTTCATCCAGTCTTCTTCGGTTATCTGTTATAAATAAATAAATGCAGATAAAAAAATGTGCTGGTGCCATGCAAGACTCCTGCAGACTGTTAGTGTGAGCTGTCTGCCCGTACATCATTCAGGCAGGCAATGTTGCACTGACATGAAGAATCAATGAACTACCACAGCACTCAACAGTTGTTGTGATCAGTTGTTGAGAACTACAAATCAACATCCGCAAAGGATATCGGTACTTGTAGCTGATTCATTCACAGAATTCTGTGAATGAATGACGCAGTCATGTGGGAGGAGCACTTTTCAAAAATTGACAGCTGGTACAGGGGAACATGTTCCTGAAGGTGAATTTATCCTTTAATTGGCTAGGCCACAATGACATAACTCTTGCACATGGGAATTACTTTCCTCCCAGCACATAATCGTGCCAAGACACTACACTGAGGTGTTCATGAGTGGCTCGTTGTACACAAACAGGAAATGTGTTAACAGGCAGGTGGAAGCATCTATGAGACTGTGAGACATCTTATAAGACTCTTCTGTCTTAAAAAAGTAAAATAAAACAGCCTGCCTTTCATCACTTTTTAAAAAACAGACTTTCACCTTCATTCGTAGACAGAGAGGGATATGGAACAGAGAAGAGTGCTAAGGACAAAAGCTACAGTAAGTCATTGGGGTTGATTTACTAAAACTGGAGAGTATAAAATCTGGTGCAGCTGTGCATTGTAGCCAATCGGCTTCTAACCAGATTGTTTAGCTTTGACAAACATGGCAGCTGATTGGTTTGTATGTAGAGCTGCGACAGATTTTTTCACTCTCTAGTTTTAATAAATCAATGCCATAAACTGGCTTTGAAATACAGTGCACAATGTTTTTGTGGCCCTTGGGAATAGGAAAGGGTTCAAGGGGGCACATGCAATAAAATGTGCTTGTGTTAGTGGAATACCATTTTTTTTCTTTTTTTTTTTTTTCTATTCAGTCGGCAATGGGGAGGTTATGATAGGTACATTAATGTTGCACTGATGAACAATCACTTGTAGAGTCGTGATAGTTCAGCTGCAGAAAATCTCAGCTGAGCCGCTGAGAGCTGTAAAAACAATGTGTAATATCCTGTATTTTTAGCTTCGCTGCGGGGATCCTCTCTGAAATGCTGCTGCTGCTTCTACACACACAGGGAGCAGCAACATCTTTTATAGATTTTAGAGTGCTCTAGAGGAATATTAAATACATACATATTTATTTGTCAGGTTAACAAGGCTTTGGTGGGACACTGATAAGTAGCCATGGTCACAGTGTAAATTTGTTGTTGTAGAAGAACTGTGGCTCTATAAAACATTATGCCTATAAGAAGATAAAACCTTCTGACCTTTTTGGATTTAGCCTTTGGATTTTTATAGTTAATCATCCCAATCTTTAAATGTTGAAATAAAAATGATCAGGATCAGACCAGCATTGGAGGATTATAATGCTCATTGCTCTACTGTTGTTTTTTTTGTTTTTTTATTTTCATGTAGCTTAAAGCAGACCTTGCATAAAAAAATTAGAGGTCCACTTATTATTGAATGCCTCCAACCCCCAGATTAAAAAATGCTAAGTTAAAGAGAAAAAAAATACAATACAATATTGGAAGAAATGAGTAAATCTTACCTTACGGCTGCTTTCTGGAGGTGAAGGTGATTTCAGTGGGCCTTTTTTTGAGAACCTAGGAAAGATGAGTACTCCAAATCCTGTGATAATGTGTTCTGGAAAAGCCAAGGGATCCAATTCCCTCAAGAATGTCTTTCTGCATATCATAGGAGATGGCCCAGTGTCCTTACCCTCGCCTAGGAGAGCCCCCAGAAGTCAGAGCAAACTATTTCCCTATTGTAGGTTATGTTAAACAAATCAGTTCACTATAGACAATGTTGTAATAATTTGCAATTTCTTTGTGTGTTTGATGTTTGGATTTTTTTGTGCAATGTTGCTTTACATCTTTTATTATTTTTCCACTTTCAGTTATTTATTTTTTTCTATAAACCTAAAATAATGAGGTGAATAAAAGGGAAGGTTTATGGCACAAGAATGGGTTCAGCAAAGTTTGAAAGAAGCTTCATATCCCTTCAAAGCCCATTGCATTCTTATGGGTCAATGCACACTGGGCTTAAAAAAATGTTGTTTCTAAAGCAGTTTTGCATTTTGCCTGTAGAAGCAGCTTGATATTATCCTATGTGTGCATGCAAATTAGGACATTTAGGGGCATATTTTAAGCTCCGCGTTTAGTGGCAGAAAAAAAAATCCTTCTGGTTTGCATTTTTGAGAGGAGTTTTCTGGCATGTTTTCAGTATTTCCATACAAAATCTACTTTAGCTTGCATTAGAATAATTTCACTTATGCTGTTCTTTTTTTCATTCCTCCTTTGTGCAAACATTGAATTACTTTTCACTGCTTTTAAGTGCATAAAATCATCCCTAGAAAAAAAAAAATCTTATATTTCACAGGGTTCTGGTTTCTTGGTCTGTCTAGCAGAGGAAACGTGACATTTGGAAATTATTTAATTAGAAGACACGTACAATTTGGTTTTCATAAGGGATGCTTTAGAGCTAATAGTTTAATTTATGTACTCATAACATTCACATTCCTCCTGTGAGAACACCACTGCATGGACAGCCATTTAAAGGAGACAGAAACTTGTGCTGGCATTGTCAAGGGTGGACAGACGTTACGCAGTGAAGGAGGCCCCCTCTGGTTTGGAAGTTCATAGGATCGGCTGCTTGCAGATGCATTTTTCTCTGGAACGGATTCTTAGTCACATCCTGGAGAGGAATGATTAAATTCCCAAGTCTCTGCCACCATTTCCTGCTTGGTTTTCTGTTAAGCAACTTCCCTGCCAAAGACATTGTTGTCATGTCTTACTGATATGGGATAGGTTGCTTTGATACAAATCAGAAGTTCTTAATGTAACACATTTTCTGTTAATTACATGAATGTGATGCATTTGCATGGTACAGCCAATTGACTTTGGTGGCCACTTGGCATATTCTGTCAACAAATGCCACTGGATATACGCAATTAGCTTTTGTGGGTTACACAGAGTTCCTCACATTAGTTACAAGCATTTAGGTTTGCAATGTTAAGATCTTTAGGCAGAACTAATTAGGGACGTGAAAATTGTCACAAACTAGGTATGGGATTTACAGATTTTAGTTTTCTTTATTTCCCAATCTAGCAAGACTTCCTGTTCACACACTTGCACCAAAGTACTCAGTTTAAGTATGATTTAATAAGGGTCACTCATTGTAGGACAGAAAAAAAAATATTATTATAATACAGGCTTTGTATAGTGCCAACAGTTTGTGCAGTGCTTTACAAAATGAAGGCAGACATTACAGCTACAATACAATTTGGTACAAAAAGAATCTGAGAACCCTGCTCATTAGAGCTTAAAATACAAGGAGAATACAAACAAACGTTTGGTGGAAAGTACCACTGTAGTGCTTATATGGCACTGCAATGTAGCTTGACTTCATTCTTCACCATTAATGAATAAGTATTACATTTAGTTTGGATATAGGGTGGTATGGCTGTGGATAAAACTGTAATACTAGACTTGACATCAAACTATTTTATAGTGCAGACGTTTCTCACTGTTATTTTGCTCCATAGTTCCCTTGCACAGAGCTTCCCCAAGCAAGTCCATACTTACCTCCTCCAATAGCTGCAGCCTCCTACACTGTCTACACCCTGACCAGTAAAAATCGAAAGCCAGGTTTCCCATGCCTGCGCCCCACATCTCATAGAATTAAATGATACATTGCTGCTGTTCTATGGGTATGTGGCATTCAAGTCTATGTGACATTTGTGCGCAGGCATGAGCAAACGGGCACTAGATTTTTACTGCCTAAGTTGCAGCATGGAGAACTACAGCAGTCTGAGATTAGAAGGGGGATGGAGGAATTTTTGTTAAAATAAATGTACTTCACAGTGGGATAGTTACCAGTATGCATCTAAAAGCTGTAATGAACTACCTCTCCCCTCTATACTATGCAAGCATGATCCATTGTCACAAATCCTATGTCCTCCCCCAATGTCCTTCCCTTTTCAGGTGTGCCTCTCCTTGAGCTTCCAATTAACTGTTTATCTCACTGACCCAGTGGTTATGTTAACAAAACCAAAGCAACAGAAACTGTGAAAATCGGGATGCTAGAGAGTGATTCTAATGGCATTTCATGGTTCGGAGTCTGAAGAGCTGTGCTGCAAAAGAAACCCTAATGCAGTCATGGCTAAACCCATCACCCTTCGCCAATACCAAACTAAGCAGATTTACATAGAGAATAAAATAAACAAAAATCTGTGCTAAGACAAAGTGCTAATAAATAGCAGCTGAACATTGTACCTTTTATACCAGGCAACTCATAAACAATGTGCAGATAAAATGCAGCGCTTACATGAAAATATAAAGTACATGAAAGTAATAATAATTCAAAATGTTCATAATAAAACAAAAAATCAAGAGGACAGTCCCCAAATGCCGTGATGAGACAGGAAAACTTCCAAGGATAGCTGATGTTTCACCAACCACTTGCATGCAAGGCTTACCGAAAAATATGACCCCCTGTTAACAGTGGTCAATAACGCTTTTGTTATGGAACAACCAGGGGCGGACTGACCATTTGGAAACTCGGGCACTGCCCGAGGGCCTGGGGTCAGTAGGGGGCACCATGAGATGCCCCTGGTACCTTTTTTCATAGGCTTTTTTGAGTTTGGGCAAGGACACAGGGGCCCCATGATCCCCTTTTGCCCGGGGGCCCCATGAGTTGTCAGTCCGCCCCTGGGAACAACCAGAAAGGCAGGCAGGTGGAATCTTTCTCTGGATCTCCAAAAGAGAGATGTTGATGGTCCTCCTATGCCAATCCCTACATGTTTAATACCACAAGTTTTGGTCTCATACAATTTATCTGGAGTGGTTAAAGCCACCTTATTTAGGGATTGGCATAGGATGACCATCAACATCTCTCTTTATTGACCACTATTTTTCTGGTAAGCCTTGCAGCTATCCTTGGAAGTTTTCCTGTCTCATTACGGCATTTGGGGACTGTCCTCTTTTGAATTATTTTATCATGAACATTTTGTGTTATTACTTTCATGTACTTTATATTTTCATGTAAGCGCTGCACTTTATTTCCACAAGATTTACATAGAGGTCTTCTATAAAGGGTTAGCTAACTGTTCATTCCATTGCCCTCCTCCTCCCTGCCTTGTAGATGGGAAGACGGAGAAGGCAGGAAAAATACAGCACTACATGGCAAGGTATTGAGGGCACAGTAATGCATATGGAGACTTGTGGCAAACATCAGTAGAGGTAAACTAACCCTTTAAAGGGAAATTTAACTTTTTATTTTAAATTAGTTAAATACATTCTGAGTGCATCAAAACAAATGGTGCTGAAAGCCTTACAGGTTGCTTTCTTTAAAAAAAAAACAAAAATCTTTCTATCTTTCTACAGAGGTTCAATGCGCCCCTCTGTTGGGTCAGACCAATATCATACCTTATGCTTCCTTCTGACTAGAAAGCTCTAGCTGAGACTCAGCAGAGGGCAAGCCAAACACCTACAGAGATACCACTGCTTGCATGAAGAGTTCATTGGGCCCTTCTCTGCAGCTGCTGGTAGGACACAGGCTGATCTCCTTAGGCTGTAGCTTCTTTCTTAAAAGTAACAAACTAAGAATTTGAACATCTTTTATTTTTATTTTTTAAAGTATGTATTCTAATGCAATTATGTATATAGATATATTTGTTCAAATTAGCATATGTATGAAAATTAACGCTGGCAAAAAAGTAGACCACCTGCCTACAGTAGCCATTTAGCTTAATTTATCCAGGTAACGCCTCCATTTTGTATACACTTGTATATTAAAGTCAAAATTTGTTAAATCTTTTAGGTTAATGGGTGTCTGTTGGATCCCCTGCCCCCTGTGACAGTACGGAAGGGTTGCCAGTCCTTGCCATCGAATATGATGGAGACCTCTATTGATGAGGGTATAGAGACAGAAGACGACTCTGAGGATGATCCTTCTGCAACATTTGCAGCATTTCAAGGCAGGCATAGTGGTCAAAGGCGGCACACGCTAGCAGAAGTTACCAACCAGTTAGTAGTAGTGCCCAATATGGCATCAGACATGGAAGGTAAGGACTGTGAAGCGGTGGGTAAAAGTGGATGTTGTGTTCTATGAACAATATTGGGTATTTTGAGATCATTTTTGAACAATGAATTTATTGCAGGTGCACCTGGAATGATTTTAACATAATGCACCTGATTACTGTAAAAAAAACAATGGTGCCTTGATTGTTGAAGCAGGAAAATTTATCTTAAGAGGCTTTCTTTGTATTAAAAAAAATATTTTTTTTTTTTGTGATAAAGCTGATTTTTTTTAAACCACTTACTTCCTTTCCAGTAGTGCAATCGAAGGGCATGTTTTCCAGGTTCTCCTCTGCCACGCTTAGGTCTGAAGTGGCTGTTAACTTATGATTTATTACACTTCGCTTCTGTGTCAATAACTCAAGTAAAATTATTGAAACTCTTCCACACATTTTGGATGGAGTAGTGAGGGGTTCGAGCCCATGTCGTTCTAGATCCTTTTTTTTTTTTTTTATGTCTCTCTCCACACTGGGAAGATTCACCTTTTCTATTTATCCTGGTTATTTCCTTTACCAGGAAAGAAAGTGATGGGAAAATCCTAAATTTTGTGCTCTCAATAAAAAAAGGAACTCAAGGGAAATCTTAATTGATATTTCTTCTCACTTCAAGTTGCATGAACAAGACAGGTAAAAGAAAATCTCCCCAAAGGGACAAAGATGGCAAAAAATGACTGGGGTTTTAGCAAATATCTACTTTGTATAAAATGGAAAAAAAGTTTTGCCTTTTGGTATACTCTAATATGATTAATTACTCATGCATTTTGGATTATGTAATCAACTGGTTTAAAGTGGTTCTTATGTTAAAGGACATTTTTAATGAGAAAAACACGTAAGCTGCAACTGCAGACCACCTCCTGAAAATAATACTTGTCTGACTGTCCCTGGCTTTAATACATGGAATAACAGACCCAGAACAACCAGCAACTAATTCCTGATGAGAACTCCTAATTTGCAAACTCATGTTGGGTCAGGGATTAACAACCTATTGAAGGTATTTTGTAAGTAGATAAAAGTAGAACCTTATGCAAGCCACGGGTGATGCAATTTTCTTTCCTGGAACCACAGGTGGAAGGAAGGAAAAATGCTCAGTCCCACCATCAACACAGTCACTGTTGACAGGGGAATCCCTCCTGCAGCATTATTGTGTGCAGGACACAATGATCACTGCTGGTGGCTATAGCCACAGGCAGTAATCACATTCAAAAAAATCAGGCAGGTTGTACTGAACCCAAACCATCAATCAACTTCAGTGCAACCAGCCTGACCATAGTTGGATAAAATCGTGTCCCGTTCAGCAGGGACTGGCTGAGATTTGATCCATCTATGGCCGACTTTAGTGACCAGCCAGACATGGGCAAGATCTTGTATGGGCCAAAAGGTTGGGATAGACTAAGGCTAGTGTTGGCTGTGGCAGGGAGCTGTGTGATGAGCATTTCAGTGCTGCTTATTTTTTTTTTCAACTTTGACACATCATGTCATTGCAGTGCAGCACAGTGTGCTGTATTGCTGTGTGGTTACAGGCGCTGCAGAAAATGCAGACCTGCTGTATTCTTCTATGCTGCAACACAGTGCAAAATGCACCAGTGTTGTGGTATGAAAGGGGCACATAGGAAATATTTGTTTATGTGCCCTAGAGGTGACCTGTGTTTATCTAGTGCAGAAAAAGCAGATCAGCTCACATGGAGTGACCAAATGGAGCCAAACGGTTCCTAATCCAAAAGTTGCTTTATTCGATTGTTGTAACCTTGCAAAACTCATATTGAGACATCAGTAGATCCCCTTCCTCAAGGCTATAAACAGTATGAAAACTATATCAAAATCTTGGTAACAAAAGAGGATTAATACTACAGTCTTATGACTGTACCAATTCACAAAAAGAACATTGGGGAACTGGAGAGAGTACAGAGAAGGGCAACCAAACTGATACGAGGCATGGAGGAACTCAGCTATAAGGAAAGATTAGAGGAACTGAATTTATTCTCTCTTGAGAAGAGGAGATTAAGGGGGGATATGATCAACATGTATAAATACATCATTGGTACATATAGTGAACTCGATGTAGTTATTCACCCTGAGGTCATCACAGAGTGCAAGGGGGCACTCTTTACATCTGGAGGAAAAGAAATGTAATCTCCAAACACGGAAAGGTTTCTTCACAGTGAGAGCTGTGAAAACGTGGAGTAGACTCCCTCAAGAGTTGGTTCTGGCCAGATCAGTGGATTGCTTCAAAAAAGGCCTGGATTGTTTCTTAGATACAGACTACAACTGGATACTAACATTTATAGGTAAAGTTGATCCAGGGAATATCCGATTGCCTCTCGGGGGATCAGGAAGGATTTTTTTCCCTGCAGGAGCAAATTGGATCGTGCTTTGCTGGGTTTTTTTCCTTCCTCTGGATCAACTGTAGGTATAGGATTATAATTTTTTTTTTCTTTTTTTTTTTTTTAATAGTTGAACTGGATGGACTTTTGTCTTTTTTCAGCCAGACTAACTATGTAACTATGATATGAGGGAAAACTATAATGCTAGTCTCACAATATCTTTTTAAGGATATCATTACATATTAACATTACATTTGTTAAATTATACTCTAATAATAAAGAAACAAAACTGCTGTATGTGTCCTTATTGGGAAGATTCAAACTCTGTCTTGGTGACCACTATCACCGGGACTAAAACTGATGGGAAAATCCAACATTTTGAGCTGAAACCCAAAACAGAAATAAAGGGTAGTCTTCCAATGGGGACACTGTCTAAGAGGAGATTCATGTCACATTGAAGTGCCTTCCTCACACTTCCTTTTGTGTTTACAAGACAAAAGGATGTACAAAAAAAAAAAAAAACTCTGAATGGGTTTTAACCTTTCCCTGCTCTATCCTGAATGAAAAAAAATAAATGTCTATAGGTGTACTTTGTGTAATACATTGATATAAATTGTTTTCTGACATAAGAAAATTAAAAAAGTATATATAAATATATATTTTGTATAGTATATTATGACATATAACATATATTATTGTGTACACATTTTTGTCAGTATGGGTTATTTTTAACTTTTTTGGAATATTGCTGATTTAGTAAGTCATTATCAATTTATCTCTGTGCAGTTAGGAGCAGGCGATATAATGCTGGCTTGGTAGATGTTCAAGGCGTTAGTGGACATACTGGTGTTATTGTGTACAGTCTTTACCAAACGGTCATTTTCTTTCATAGGTAAACTCTTCAGTATTGGTAACCACCCTTCTCTTGGGAGCGTGGACTCAGAGTATGACATGGGATCTATTCAGAGTGACCTAAATGTCCAGGAGGACTCTGGGGCTTTGACAGAAGTAGCTATGACCAACCAGTCCGTCAGCAGGCTAACTCCACCATACATAGGACTGCGACCTACGAATTTGCCCATGCCAGCTATGGCCTCCCAAAAAAGGGAAGCTCACAATAGGTCTCCTGTAAGTTTTCGAGAGGGAAGGCGAGCATCTGACACCTCATTAACACAAGGTAACTCCAGTTCTGTGGCAAAATTTATATATTAAAGAAGGTATTGTTCCATGCAGTAATTTATTGTAGAATTTTTTTTTTTATCAATTGTTTGGTGACTTTTTTTTTTTTATTCATAATTTAGGAATTGTGGCATTTCGGCAGCACCTTCAGAATTTGGCAAGAACCAAGGGTATCCTAGAGCTCAATAAGATTCAGATGCTGTACGAACAGATTGGACCCACTGAAGATCCAAATGCCATCAATACACCTAATCACTTCCAAGATCTTAATAACCCACAGGTATACTTATAGTTAGTCAGTTCAATGATTAAAAAAAAAAAAGTTGTTATCCTACACCCAGAGTTGATCCAGAGGAAGGCAAAAAAAAACAGCAAAGCATGAGCCAATTTGCTCATGCAGGGAAAAAAAGTACCTTCCTGATCCCCCGAGAGGCAATCGGATATTCCCTGGATCAACTTTACCTATAAATGGACCATGTCATACTATTAAAATTGAATATTAACCATATAGTGCTATTTACACAGTGATTTTTCATGTTAAAAAAAATTAGCTTGATCTGCATTTTTTTTTTCTATCAACAGGATTTGTCCACACAACTTCCAAATATGTCTGCATTCCCCAATGGTATGCAGCCCCAGCTTCTATCTAGGCGGCAGAGTCTGGAGACCCAGTATTTACAGCACAGGCTGCAGGTATGGATGTTGTCATAATATATGGATCTATTGTTAATATTCATTATGTATTATTAAAGTGGATTTGCAGGAAAGACACAAACGTCATATGCCTACTCACAGAGGAAGGTTGTTAGCAGTTGTTAACCTGGCCATGGAGAAGTATCAGGGATATCTGATCTTCAAAAGGATTTCTTGTGAATTTCTTTAAATGATGCATGCACAGATAACAAATGCCTGGCTGATTGATTCTTCTTCCAAGATCAGTTCACCAGTAGGTGTCTGCAGGGTAGAAGCTAAAACCAGCCAGATCCTATGTTCTTCATGCCTTTACAAACCTCTGCTTATTGACCCACAATGGAGAACAGAGAACTGTTTGAAGTCTTAGCCATTATCTGTGATGATCACTGCTGAGATGAACTGAATATTATGAGGGGATGTCACATAGATCTGAATCCATGGAACTCAGCCCTTCTAGCTTGCAATGGGAACCTATGAAACCGGGTTCAAATTTACAATAAAAAAGAGGTCTGAATCCTTCCAGCTGAAGATCTCTTATATGCATGCAGCAAAGTCCCCATAGTGCCAGCATTTAAAACACGTAGTGTCAGGTGTAACACCAGAGGAGAAATAAACTCATGATGTGAATGCTGTGGCAAAAATCCATCCAATATTTTGAAAGCAGACTATTCGGCTACTCTTATAACTGCAAAAATGGTAGAAAACAAATCTTTTTAATGGTACTCCGTACATATGCAATTGCATTTTGGGTAGACTAAACAAGGGATATGCTATCCTGTTAATGAAGCTGAGTTACAATGTGTAGTGCTCTGCATTATTATTAAGTAATGACTGAATTTCAATGACTAATACAGAGTTGAAGCCCCTCACTCTGGCAGCTGGAAGTCCGTTGTCGACCAAGATCCAGGTTGTCTGGAAACTGGAAAGTGGTTTTAGGAAATTTAAATAAGGTTCTGCTGGAGGGGATAACCACACAGGCTGAATTGCATAAATAATGTATGTCAGGACCAGGTAACAAGTAAGAGACACATCAACTAGCTCAGTGAATGGATTATTTATTGAAATAGCAGATGCAATATTGTTTCAGAATGGTGGTCCTATTCTTTATCAGGGATAGAACATTCACATTTGAGGAGGACATTATATTTTATTTTTATATTTCAGGTACTTGTATAGTGCCATCCGTTTACACAGATCTTATATCTGTTATACATTCACCTCAGTCCCTGCCATCAAGGAGTTTACAGTCTAAGGTCCCTAACTCACATTCATACATACACATACTAGGGCCAATTTAGACAGGAGTCATGCAGGCACAGGGAGAACATGCAGATTCTGCGCAGGTAGTGCCATGGTTGGGTTTCGAACTGATGAACTTAGTACTGCTAGGCAGAACATATATACAAGGATTCTTCAAAAAGTTTTTGCACTTTTTTTTTTTAAAAAGTGCGACCTTCAGATTGAGGATAACAGAGTCTGCCTGAAATTGGTTAATCCTATAAACTGCAGAAGTTTTAATTTTTTATGTTCAAACCAGGTTCACGATTAGTCTTTACAAAGATACTGATGAGTTCTTCTGAAACCAAATTAGCCCTTTGTATTTGTTTTATATAAAGTCACATGAAGCTGTAGTTGTTATTTGCCCATGAGGCAGACATGTAAAATAAATTCACTTTAGTAGCAGTAATCAAAAATTAAAAACAGTAGAGCTTTATTTCCTTGTATTTTTTCCTGGGTAAATTCCTTTCACTATCTTGAGTAATGTAGAAATCGCACTAGACCACCATGGGATGAGTGTATGGGTAGCCAAGTTTTCGGAAACGGTTTCAGAAAGTACTTGTGCTAAGTGACAGGAATTCAGGCTTCCTGGTTCTCAGCTTAGTGCCTAGAGCGAGTGGTACAGTGATTGCTAGATTAATTAAAATCTGCATTGATTTGTTTCCTGGTGGACGTGATCAGGAGTTCATACTGACCTTTTACTCTTTTACTTTTCGTACTGTGCTGTCACTGATGGTGAATGTTCCTTGTTCTTATGTAGTCTTTCTCTATTCTATTTCAGAAAGGGAATCTGCTGGTGAAAACACAGAACAGCTGTCAGCTGTATTGTAAAGAAACACCCAGGAGTTTGGAGCAGCAGCTACAGGAACACAGGTGAAACTCAGTGCCAGGCATTAACACTTCCAGGATGTTATTCTGCAGTGCCCAATTGTCTTAGGTGTTATACACTGTATTTTCAATAGGTATTAGCATTATGCTGTGACATACAGAACCATTGTTACCATTGAAGGGGTGTGTTGTTTGCAAGTATAAGTAAAGAACTTAAAGGGCAAGTGCACTGTTACTAAAAACTACACTAGTCTGCCCTCCCTAACCAAAGCCAAACTGCAAATCTCCCCCACCCAGCTGCCTGCCTTGCTCACCATGACAGCCTTCTTCAGCACTGCTTGCACCTGCACAGTGAGCCCTTTAATATAGCTGCATGCCGAAACTTGATACACTCAGAATATGGCCCCATTCCTAGACTATGGGACTTCACTGGCTGTAATGTCATGAAGTTGGACATATACAGTATTCTGATGTAGCGCCACCCCCGCAGAAGCTGCTTGATAGAGTTCTCTGTTCTTCTGCTTCGACTCTGAGAATAACCTTAGCCCCACTAACACACCAGGTTAAGAAAATGGATACTGCTACTGGAAGCACAAATATAGACACCCTGCACACCACTAAGGTTCAGTGTCAAAATGCAAACATGAGACTAGTTGGTGGTAAATGAATGAGCATGCACATAAATGAGTAAGTAAAGCATTAAGTGAATTACAGTTCACTAGACAATATGTTCACTAGGCTATAGCAGTATAGAAATGAGTTCTATGCAGCTAAATTAAAGTAAACTTAGTAATCCTCAATCTGCAATAAGTAATTGTGTTCGAAAATAGCAACAGCAATAATTCTCAATATCTCCTCTGTAAACAGTGGGCTATAACCACTTTAGAGCGCACTCTATAAATTGAATGTCAGCAATGAAATTTAAGACTCCCTAAAGAGGTAACTCTCATTATGGACAACAGGCAAATTTCTTGTCAAGTGGCTATTGAATGAGTAGCCTTTTGCCCTAGTTTCTCAGCTGGCTAGCGTTGGGGCCCAATTTTCATGGTGGTGCATATGAGTACAGTCCCAGTAAAATATGCATGCAGTAAGCAATGCTGCGAGTTAGGTGGCCAGTTCCTATGTGCTCAGTCTCTACTGGCAGCAACAATGTAATGGCAGAAGTGTCCTTTTACTATATAAGCGCCTGAAATAAATAATAAAATAAATACTAGTCCCAAAAATGTGGCCACAGAGATCCTATTGCTCAGATGTCAGGTCACTTCTGGATCTGCCTGGAATAACTCCAGTCCTCAGCACACAGCCACAGACTTGTAGCAAACTGATGTTCATGCAGGAGCAGTGCTGTGCACACCTTGGTCTCTTCATAGCAAAGGGAAAATTCTTCTGTATTCACCCTGTCAAAATACATCTCTCTCTCCCTATATACCAGCTTTGCAATGGGAATTGTAGTCTACAAGTCCATTAACTACCATAGTAAAGTTTCATTCCTGAACTTAATTTCCTATGATTCAATACTGCCAACCATCAAGTTTCTTGAGCTCTTTCTGTTTGTTAGCTCCCCTGGTGGATAGAGGTGAGGTAGTATTACCCCATTCAACTGGAGTTCATTGGAAAGACAGAGAGCACTGCAGCACAGTGTCTTAAATCGCTCTAAATCTGCACTTGGCTACACTGATAATGATATAGGTTTTACCCATTGAGCAAAGCATGCACTTGAATATGAAATGACAAAGTCCACAGGCATGTATGCTAATTTATTCAATACAATATAGTCCTTGGATATACAATGGGTTTTGCTCTGTAAACTGGTAACACTTATATCCTTAATTATGTAAGCATTAAGTAAGCTTGCACAACAGTAAGAAGACAAGCATACACAATTTTCATGTGTAAGAGCATAAGAATTTACACACAGCTGTGTACTGTGAGGTTTTGCCAGATTAGATATACTTTGCAGGGATTTTTTTTAGGTAGGCCTCACACTACACTATATTGACAAAAGTATTGGGACACCCCTCCAAATCATTGGATTTAGGTGCTCCAATCACCTCCATGGCCACAGGTGTATAAAATCAAGCCCCTAGGCATGCAGACTGCTTCTACAAACATTTGTGAAAGAATGGGTCGCTCTCAGGAGCTCAGTGAATTCAAGCATGGTGCCGTGATAGGTCACCACCTGTGCAATAAGTCTATCCGTGAGGTTTACTTGCTACTAAATATTTTACGGTCAACTGTTAGTGGTATTATAAAAAAGTGGAAGCAACTGGGAAAAACAGCAACTCAGCCACGTAAAATGACAGCGTGGGGTCAGCGCATGCTAAAGGGAACAGTGCACAGAAATCGCCAACTGTCTGCAGAGTCAATAGCTAAAGACCTCCAAACTTTGTGTGGCCTTCAGGTTATCACAACGACAGTTCATAGAGAGCTTAATGGAATGGGTTTCTGTAGCATTGGATGCTGTGGTGTGAAGCACGTCGCCACTGGACTCTAGAGCAGTGGAGACGTGTTCTCTGGAGTGACGAATCACGCTTCTCTGTCTGGTAATCCGATGGATGCATCTGGGTTTGGTGGTTGCCAGGAGACAAGTACTTGCCTGACTGCATTGTGCCAAGTATAAAGTTTGGTGGGGGGGGGGGGGGGGTGTTATGGTGTGGGGTTGTTTTTTAGGGGTCAGGCTTGGCTTCTTAGTTTTACTGAAGAGAACGTTTAAGGCGTCAGCATACCAAGATATTTTGGACAATTTCATGCTCCCAACTTTGTGGGAACAGTTTGGGATGGCCCCTTCCTGTTCCAACATGACTGTGTACCAGTGCACAAAGCACGGTCCAGAAAGATATGGATGAGTGAGTTTGGGGTGGAGGATCTTGACTGGTCTGCACCTCAAACCAATAGAACACTTTTGGGATGAATTAAAGTGGAGACTGCAAACCAGGCCTTCTCGTCCGACATCCGTGCCTCACCTGACCAATGCGCTTCTGGAAGAATGGTCAAACATTCCCATAGACACACTTCTAACCCTTGTGGACAGCCTTCCCAGAAGAGTTGAAGCTGTTATAGCTGCAAAGGGTGGGCCAACTCAATATGGAACCCTACGGACGAAGACTGGGATGCAATTAAAGTTTATGTACGTGTAAAGGCAGACGTCCCAATGCTTTTGGCAGTATAGTGTATTTTATTGTTGGTAAATGTTTCAGCTAAAACTCCAACTGCGTGACCAGTTATGACCCCACTAAGTGTGGTAATATCCATTGCCGTATGTGTGGGCAGCTTTGGGCCAAACCATCCAGATTTGTAATTTTTATTTTGTTGTTTTTAACTTAGATACAGGCATGGTTACAAAATGTTTCAACAGAATTTGCTACTATCTTCATTGTTGTTATTATATTATTATTATACAGGATTTATATAGCGCCAACAGTTTGCTCAGCGCTTTACAATATAACGGGAGACAATACAGCAACAATACAGTTCAATACAAGAGGGAAAGGAGGGCCCTGCTCCTTGGAGCTTAATTGTTATATAAATATACATGTTATCTTCAGGCAAATATTTAACTATTAATATTGTTTTAAATCCAACAGGCTACACCAGAAGCGCATGTTCCTACAGAAGCAGCCACAGCTGCAAGCTTACTTTAACCAAATGCAGATAGCGGAAAACACCTATCCGATGCAAGGTCAACAGCTCCCATTGTCACACCAAGAAACGACGCAGCAGAACCAGTTCAGCTTTTCTCAGCCACTGAGTCCCGTGTTGGAGCCAGCCTCTGATGAAATACAGTATGATCCATTTTTAAGTCAGTATCACAAGCTGCATTCCCAACAGATGCAACACATTATACAGCCCAGCCAGCAGCAGGTAGTAACACAGATCCACATACAGCAGCCATCGTTACAGTATGGTTATCAGACCTGTGAATTACCACCAGTGTCAAGACAAGAACCAGAATATACAAACCAATGCCAGTATTCTATGAATTCAGCACAACAAGGCAATATGGCATTAAATGAAAACCAGGGCAGTCCAACAGGACATGATCCTCAGCCATCCTATGAAACCTTAACCCTGAACGAACCCTTTGACTGTGAGATGATGGAAACTGTTGACTCTCAACATGGTGGTTATGTCTTGGTCAACTAGCCCATTCTCAAATTATTACATCTGAAACATGATAGTAAGGTGAAACATGTAGAAGACAGTAAGTTTAACTGTTAATTATTTTCAGTCCAACTCAAGTAGGTATCTCTTTGGTATGACTTCTGTTGTGTAGTCCACCTTGCAGACCTGACTTGTATTGTTGGATTTTCATGTCACCGATCCAAGAACCTTGGAGAAAAGTGACTAAGAGTTATGTGAATCTTCTAGAGAAGAAAACACTGGACTTTTAAAGAAAGCACCAATTTCATCTTTAGCTCAATATGGTGGTCCACCGAGGACCAACAATATGGAGCTTTCGTAAGACAAAGCTCCATTAAAAGCAATATAGTTTTTTTTGTTTTTTTTTTTCCTCAAGGAAACTTTGTAGAGTGAACTAAACCTTAAAATCTAGAACTTATATTACAGTGGATTTTTGGAAACCTTATAAACTAAGCTACTGATAGGCAACAAGCACCTTTTTTTACTGAGAAGCTAAGATATCATTCTGTTTAAATGGATTCAACACTACTGTTTGGAGTTGACTTATGTTGAAGTGAAATTCATTAAATGTAGAGGTTTGGTATGATGACATAATTAAAAGAAAAAACTGGAGAGCTCACATTGCTGGTGGTCCAGTATTGACTATAAAGAGGATTTAAGCTTCTCATTTTACATGGACAATGTTCTAAGGAAGCCATTTTGGTGGCAGAATGGGATGATTGTCATAAAGTGTTGCAGGCTGTGCGGACATTCTGTCGATGCTTCTCTTCCAGAGACAAAACAGGTTACGAGAGAAAACACAATTGTTACAGAACTGTCCATTTTTAACCAGAAGAAAAAATAATAATCTTGACTGTGTTTTCAGGTCACAGTAATGCTATATGTTGCTGTTTGTTGACAAAGCTTTGTACATTTGGTAAATCCTTTAGATTTTAGTCAGGAAAACACAAAATGAGCTATAAACTGTGTAATGTGTGGTAGTTTTGTGCCTTTATGGGTTCTTTTTCATAACGGAGTATACTTTTCTTTTTTGGAGAAAAAAACAAAGTTAGACCATACCCCATTTATATCAATGCTACATCCAAAGTCGATTCAGAGTTTGTGTATATGTATGTCTGTTCCACTGTGTGGAATGCAAAAGAGTTTAATTAATGTTTTTGATTGCTCATGTGTAGAAAAAACGTTTTTAAAAAGTATTATAGCAATATTTAATTCTATTTAATGTCATGAACTGTTGATATTAGCCATGGCTATTGATGTTTCATGAAAATGATGAAGTGATGGAGTATTTTACCCTAAAAGCAAATTCCCATATGTCACATGGGAGTAGTGTTTTTTTGTTTGTTTTTTACAGCGTACCTTGGCTAGGGCTAGAAATTCCGTATATCCACCAGTTACTCTTTCACGTGTTGCACTTTCTGCCGAGTCCAGAGTTAATATAGCCATAGTGTAACAGAATGTTCCATTATATCAGCAAACATTATGTGGGAAGATGAGACGCCAGTAGTAATAAATAATGTACTTTAGATTGACGCGACATGTTTATTCTCAGCCCTTTAACACTAATATAAATTGGCCACCGTTCAAAGCATTATTTGAATTATACACATTTAGGCAAAGTACATGCAGGTCGTCCTCAGGTTACAAACATCCAGCATTATATTGCACCTCTGTTACATGTACTAATGATTTTGTGAGGAGCTCCTCTGAGAGTCTGCTGTCCAGAATGTGCAATTCTAATGAGCTTTTTTCTGAACAACTGAATGTAAAATTGCTGACAACAGTGCAGTTGTTCATGGCGAGGGCCATTGCAGTTGTGTGTGGAGGAGCTTTGCCCAGCTATGCTGTTAAATAAAAGAGAGTACTCAGCTTACTGAAAATATGGCATACTGTATGTATAAGGAGTGTGTAGCAAATCTGTAAGCCATGCACCTGCAAATCTGCATCATCTCCATTGTCAGTGCCACTATGAGCAACCCTAGGAAAGGTATAATATTGGATGGTACAAATGGAAACCTTTTAGGTTTAGAACTTTATACATGAAAATACTTTGACATCTGCAATCTGGAGTAATCATTTTTTTAAATAAAATATCAATTCCCAAAACAATGTCATTTTATCAATATGATGTGTGTTTCAAACTGTGTAAACCAATTTTCAAGTTTTTGTTAACGTTTGTTTGTAACTAACACTGTAAAGATGCTTTTGACAAAGCAGATTAAGCCATGACATCAAGACTATATTTGGCCCATGGGCACACATGGTCCACATCCAAACGATCTGAATGTGCTTTGATTGATTAGACCTTGGTAAATCATGTGAAGGTGGGGTCAGAAGTAGCAGTCGTATGATGACTGCATACAATAGATGCTGTGTTTGTGTGACTGGAGTTTGTATTTTATCTGTTTGAAACCTCAAAAGAAAATCGGTTTAATACCAAAATTTCTTTTTATATTTAAAGCAGGATTTGCCTTTTAATGATTTTAATTTTTAATGCTGTGGCTATGGAAATGTGATTATGACCCTCCTTGTATAATCACTATGATTGACCTGAAACAAACACATAGGAAGGAATTTCAGACTTCTGGTTACATGCTTGTTCCAGGTCAATGATTTAGTAGTAAAGTCATGATCAGGATCACACATCCACATCATGCACCCTTTAAAATCAAGTCTTTGGTGTTGACGTTCATATAGCTGTCATTTAAGTTTACATGTAGGCATCAGATGGTTGCCACAGTTTCAGTGCTTACCATGATACTACGCTAAAAAACAGAGAGCTCAGCTACTTGTGTTAGTCTTTCTGTAAGTTCTCTTCCTATAGTCCAACAGTGTCTGCTAGGCTGCGTGATAGAACATTTGGCCCACCACTGCTAAATAATTACCTACAGGAATATATGGAGAAGGAGCATGGTGTGCAAACAGGGTGGGGGAAGATCTCCCCATAGGGGTCCCTGACAGAAGTCTACAACCCATGTGGGATCAAGCCCTGATCCACTTCTCCCAAAAAGAAAACAAATCTGCTTCAGGTAGAGTTGCTCTTTAACCGTTTCAATACCGTGCAATTTTACACCTTCCTGCCCAGGCCATTTTTCAGGTTTCAGCGCTCTCACACTTTGAATGACAATTGCGCGGTCATACAACACTGTACCCAAACTAAAATTTTATCATTTTCTTCACACAACTAGAGCTTTCTTTTGGTGGTATTTAATCAACACTGGGGTTTTTATTTTTTGCTAAATTAACAAAAAAAGACCAAAAATTTTGAAAAAAAAACCACATTTTTCTTTGTTTCTGTTATAAAAGTTTACAAATAAATAATTGTTCTTCATAAATTTAGGCCGAGATGTATTCTGCTACATGTCTTTGGTGAAAATAACCCAAATTAGGATGTATTATTTAGTTTGTAGGAAAGTTCTAGAGTTCACAAACTATGGTATAGATCTGAATATTGATCAATCCTGAAGTACTGACAGCCAATCTAATTTCTTGAGGTCCAAGAATGTCAGAATAGTACAGATATCCCCCAAATGACCCCTTTTTGCAGAGTAGACAGTCTGACGTACTTCATAAGAGGCATGGCGAGTTTTTTGAAGTTGTATTTTTTTGTCATAATTTTTCCGAAAATGAAAAAATGAAAAAAATTATTTTCACTTTTTTATTTTTTTACATACTGTCACCAGTGCAGTACAGCGTCATCATATAACTGGCATGGCGGTGAACAGGGACACTGACTGGTGACAGTATGAAAAAAAATATATATTTTTTTTTTTTAATTTTTTTTTATTTTTTTATTATTTAATTTTTTATTACATTTGTTTTTATTTTTTTTAAGATTTTTTTTTCATATTTTACTATGACCAAAATAGTACAATGTTACCATAGTAACATTGTACTACTTTGGGGAAGTGATCAGCATTTTTTTTTTTTTTTTTTACACAATTTGCTTATAGCAAAGAATTACTTTGCTATAAACAAGCATTTACCTGAATGAAATCGATTCATTCAGCTTTTTTTTTTTTTTTTTTTTTTTTTTTTGTGCTTAGCTGTGATTTGGTCACAGCTAATCACATGACATGTGCATGTGATTAGCTGTGACCATTCACAGCTAGGCACTAGTATACAATGGATGGCATCATGAATGAAGCCATCCATGTATACAACTGTCATGTGACCTGCTGTGATTGGTCACAGCAGGTCACATGGTACCAGCAACGGGAGCCGGTACTCGGATCTGTCATCAGCCGTGTCCGAGGTGCACGGCCGCCAACAGATCGCACTGCTGCGCCGCTCTGCACTAGCGCAAACGGCGCATGTGCGGGAGCACGCCAAATGGCGTGCACCCGGAATGGAGGAGCACATCTGAAGCCGCCAAACGGCTATTGGCCGGGCGGCTAATGGTTAAAGGATAAATGCATCTTTCATAAAAGCTTATACATTTCCAAACTGATGTTTTAGACCTTTGTAGTTACTATTTATATAGAATCTTTATTTTACAAATCAACATTTACAGAGTACACCAATGAGACAGAGACAGTCTATAAGTAAAATGCTAATTCCGTGCTCTCTTTAGAAAACCCATCGTGCTCTGTAGGTCACGATGGGTTTTCTAAAGAGAGCACGGAATTAGCGTTTTTCTTATAGACTGTCTCTCTGAGAGTCTGCATGCATCTATATAGATCAGTGAGGGGAGAAGTAGGCGTCCCTGCTCTAACTGGAAGTCTGTTTTGGGTGTTCCACCTACCAGTTGGGATAAATCAATGCAATAGTTCATATTTGCCTAATTGAATAATAAAACAATCTACATTTTTTTTAAATCCAGAACATAATAAAAAACAGCATATTAGTATAAGGCCCCAATTTCTAAGTGAAAGAAAGCTCACATAAGATGATTCAGTCTATGCACATCCTGTTGCAATTCCTTAGGTAGAAAGGATGAGGATGGCAGAAGAAGACTTTGCATTGAGCTAGCTATTGTATGCTATTAACCAGCATCACACAAAACCCATCAGTGGCCTTGCAAATGGTACCATAAGCAAAAGTGACAAAGGATATATAAAGGCTGCAAATGCCCTATACAGGCTACCTATTGCAAAAAATGGGTTTTTTTTTGTTTTTTTGAAGATGCATGTATCCTTTAAATTATATTTTCATATATACATTTAAAAATGTTTTCTCTGTTGAAATTCCCATTTATATTGCAGGTATTGATACGGGGCTTGATCTCACCTTGGGAAAACTGGCTGTTGAAATAATGTTCACGTACAGGAACAATAAAAGAAATGTTGACAACTCAAATGGTAGTTTGTAATCTTCGCTAAATCATTTATACTGTTGGATAGTTTGTGAGCCATGATAGAACTGAAATATTTTATCAATAAAATAGCGTACCTTTGACCAGGTTAGGCAGCACACATTTAAGACTTTGATAAAATGCAAAGAATGATTTACAATATCCAATGCAACAAAAACGTTCCTCCCTTAAGGGTGATTCCACTCTTGTTTAAAAATTGATATAACATATAGAACTGCTACACAAACTATTCACCATTTTCTGTTAATAAAAGGAACTTTTCTGTTAGGTGTGCAACTAGCTTTAATTTTCTGAAAGTGGCAAAAAAGTTAAAAAAGCAGCAAACTCATAATTGCCTGTGGATGCTTATTAAAGCTGAACTCCAGGAATTATTTGTCTTGTATACTTCTATTAGTGGGGCTTAGGGCAACGTAAGGATGCATATCTCATACCTGATGGGCTGCTGGGAAATCTGACAATCATTGTAGTAGTTAGCCCTACTACAGTGATATCTGTGAACTTCTAGGTCCTGAATAGGTTCTGTGTGAGTGGCTTCCTCTCTGCAAATGGACCACAGAAGGTTGCTTGCTTGGCATCAGCGCCATTCATATGGCACCTTGTATTGTTTTCAATAAATTTAAGGTATTCTCTGATTGGATAAGTTGGAGATGTTGATGTCACTGCCCTGTGTCTCTACTTCATACAGTCAGAGAACGCTTTGTAGTCATTGAAAAAAAAATACATGAATGACAACAGTGTTGCAGAAGCGACATTCTTTTATCAGTGTGCAGAGGGCTCACACAAAATCCAAGCAGCACCCTTTCAAAGCTGATCATCTTTATGTGCGTGACCCAACTTCTTGTGTGCTGCTGACTTCCCAGATTCTCCAACCAACTTGTATCCCTTCATACTTCAGTTTCGGATTCAGCTAGCACTGAAAATTAGTAATAGTGGTATACTGTGCAATTAGAGGTTAGCCATAAGATATTCCGTAAATATCCAGGTGTCGAGGATACAAAAGTATACAAAATGCTGCTTCAGGGGATACAGACATACAAGTGAACAATCCATATACTGTATACATAAACCACCACTCCCCTAAAAACAGTTAACCTCATAGACATTTCACTATTGTGTACCATGCATAGAACCAGACCATATGCCAGCAACATGGTATATAGCAATGTCCAATTGCAAGTCTGTATACCCTGAGGAAGCCATTTGTGGTAAAGCCTGGGATGAAATATATAGATGTCTTTGTAATCTGAATGTGAGTTTATTAAGCATTTTGTTTCTCTGTCCTTGGTTATGTATTTGTGCTTTGAATTCGCTTGGGAGTTCTCGCTGGAGGACTTTCAGTCCATGACCAGAGAGGAAGCCTGAGAATGGGTGTGCTGCTGGGACTGCTCCTGCACTGACATGCACTGATTTTGGATTCTATAAGCCTGCATTGAGAGCCATGGGTCCAATTTATTATCCAGCAGGAGAACTCAGTTAGCAGTGGGGAAAAAATGCCATATTCCCTATATCTTCTTTACCTGCTTACCAGGATTCTTTACTGACAGTGGGCTGTGGGTGAAATCACGGCCAAATTTACAAACATCATACATATAAGAGAGCTGTTTTACTTGCCAACAGTTTTGTATTTCCTTCTGTCCAGTTGTGAGAATTTCACAGCTCTGCCACACCGCACAGCCCTGTCTGAACTGTCTACTGTAGTTCAGCAAGGCTTACAGATTTTACCCTCCACCACCGTTCAACCCTGTGTCAGGTCAGTAAAGGTAATAGCAACAGACAAATGAGCTCAGCTCCCTGTCACTTTGCGCTCTCCTCCTATCAGCATACGTTTGCCAAGTAAAAGTCAAGTTCTTCCGCTGCTTGTATTTCAGGATGTAATTATGAAGGCAGGTCTGCATTCATTTGTGTCTTTTATATCTTCCTGGATTTCAGCTTTAAGGTTATTTAGCAAAAGAAAAATGTCACTACCTAGGCAAGTCATGCATTCATAATTAAACCACATTGGCGCATATTTGATTAAAAAAAAATGCAAAGAGCAATCTCATATGACAATTTATAGCATCAGCGTTTGATTTATTTGTAGTCCGAAAAATGGTTACGTTATGGATTAAAGCACATGGCCCTTTGCATATATTAAAATGACTATAACAACCCAACCCAACTTCATTTGTAATTGTAAATACATACTTCCAGTATAAATATATGCGCAGATCAATGATAAATACTTGTAACATTAGGTTTACCTCTTGAAAGAGTTAGGTTCAGTAGACTTTTATTTTGATTTAGTTACCACACAGAAGGCCTCATGTTTTATGACCACTGCAGACTTGGGCAGTCCCTTAAAGAAAATTGTTGTTGAGGGCATATGTATTGGTTTCGTAGCTCAGCAATTCATGAAATGGTAATATGGTATAAAATGACTCCTGCAAAGCAGGACTACGGGTGCCAAGATGAAGAGTATTTTTAACCAATGTTTCCCAATAGACAGTTACTGTAGGGAAGAGTTAAAGTGGAATTTCACTCTCAATCAACATTGATTATTTTTAATCCTCATGTAGCTAGCTTTAGCAAATAGATATGAAGGTATATTATATTTACTTGTTTGGGGGTTTTTTTTTACAGTTCTTCAGTTACTTCCAGGTTTTTGGCCTAGGCAAATGTTCTACATCTCAGGAGTCTTCAGGAGGGGAAGAGGGACTTTCTCAGCCAAGCACACCCTCCTGCCTGCATGCCTGAGCTAAGGGCAGATGGATTTAAGGAAGTAAATGCTACATGAATCCTCTGGGCACAGCCATGAAAGGGGGGGGGGGTTCAAAGTGATTTCTCAGAAACATAAAGCATGGAAACATGAATAGATGTAGAAGTTTGCTTTTAATATTAAAAATGGGTTAGTGTTTTTGGTTTGTTCCACTTCAAAACCCCTGTTATGTTGTTCTTTTGCCATGTTTTTATGGGGAGATTCCCCTCAACTCCTGTTTTGGTGACAATTCAGAAATGTTGGATTTCTTATTACCTGTTTTGGCCACAATGTTCACCAGGATCAATAGAGCAGGTAAATCTCCTGGGACTTGTCTCAACAGTTATTTTACTCCTGTACTACTCTAACCAAATTTGGAAATAATCATTTTGGACAAATATGCACTTGAGTCCCTTTTAATTAGTACAAAAAAGCAATATTTACAGTAATTTAAAAAAAAGTTGAAAAACATTCTATAGGCAAGAATTAGTATACATGATTTCTATGGCGTCAGCGTGGATTTTTCTGGGCTCAGAGAAGTTTCCTTAGAAAAAAAAAAGCTTTTCACACAGCCAAGAAATCACTAAATCCAACAGGTAATTTTTAGCTGATAGTTTCAGTATTTTTAAAAAAGGAGGCCCAACGATTTTCCTCAATATATATGTCAATCAGAGCTGGATGGGGGTAACATGACCTTAATACAATGTCTGAAAGCAATTTTCAACATCAGCATCTGGCAATAAAATGAATATTTTCTAAGTTAATGTGTAACATAAGCATGTAATTGACATTTGTCATAGTAAAGCTTATTTCATACCTATTGTACAACAGGCTTTCTTACCACCAGAGAAATGCCTAAAATAATTTTTAGTCATAGTGAACCCTTGGTAATGTCAATCCATCATGGGTCAATGGGAAAATACCTACTACAGTGGTAGTCAGTAGGAGGAATGAACCCTGAAAAAAATGACAGCTGAAAAGATAATTGTTGCTATGCTGCTGGCATAGTGGCATTAGTCCTGGGACAATGCAGACACCATCAACTGCTCAAGGAACCTATAGCAGCCTCTGAAGGAACCCTGTTTGAGAGTGGCTTCTCTACAATAGCACACATGGTTTTCATCTAAACACATTGAATAGATGTATAAAACTATGCAGTAGTCATTTTAACAGGTAATTGAAATACAGGAACGCATAGGACTGATGGTGAACAAAATTTCAAGTGGTGGTTTTTTTTTTTTTTTTTTTTTTTTTAATTTAACCACTTGCCTACCAGGCACTTATACCCCCTTCCTTACCAGGCCAATTTTCAGCTTTCAGCGCTGTCGCACTTTGAATGACAATTGCGCGGTCATGCAAGATTGTACCCATACGATATTTTTAGCATTTTCTCTCATAAATAGAGCTTTCTTTTGGTGGTATTTAATCGTCGCTGGGTGTTTTACTTTTTGCGCTATAAACAAAAAAATGCAAAAAATTTGAAAAAAAACAGTTTGTCAATTATAAAATTTTGCAAACGGGTAATTTTTCTCCTTCACTGATGTGCGTTGATGAGGCTGCACTGATAGGCAGCACTACTGAGGTGGCACTGATAGGCGTTACTGCTGGGCATTGACTGGCACAACTGCTGGGCACTGACTGGCGGCACTGCTGAGCTGCACTGCTGGGCACAGGTAGGTGGCCCTGCTGGGCACAGGTGTGCGGAACTGGTGGGTGGCACTGCTGGGTACTGATCATCAGTGCCGATCCCTGCTCTGACAAGAACCAGCAATTGCATTTCCCTGTGATCAGTGTGTCATTGGACACGGCTGAACACGTGGTAAAATGCCACTGTGATTGGCCTTTTACCACATCACGTGATCAGCTGTGGCCGTAGGACACAGTGATCATGGAGATTGCCGGGTGCACGCAGGAGAGCGCATTCTGGGAGGACGTCGTATGACGCCCTCCCAGAACTGGCCAGCCGCAGTGCAGCCGTCATTCGGCTATCTGTGGTCGGCAACTGGTTAAGACAGCTTTTTGTTATCCCAAACATATAATAAGGGTATTTTGAAACCTAACTTTTTCACTCTCTCTTTGGAGAAATTACCTCTTTCTGTTGTGTCTGTCTGACAGTAGTTAGAGGAAAATGGCTCCAATGGTGAAAAAAAAAATAACTTGACTGGTTTTCATTCCCTAAGCTATAAAAAATTTAAAAAAACAATTTGCTTAAGATATACTTTAAATTCATTTACTGTTGATTGACTCACTACCTCTACTGGAAGCATGTTCCAAGTATCCACTAACATAATACTTGTTAGCATTCCCCTTGATCTTTCCTACTGCTAGTTTGAGGACATGTCCTGTGTTCTTGTTCTTAGCTTCATATTACAAATACTTCCTCACTGAACCTTATTAACGCCCTTAGAGCTGGTTCATATAGAGGCAAATTTGATGCGTTTTGAACCGCAACCAATTTGCATGTCATCTGAAATGATATTGGTTTTTATTGTTCCTGTTCACATATATGCCATGCAACCGGAGTGTGGATTCAGTACAAATTGAAAGATTCCTGTCGGTTTCTGAACAGTGAGGTCTGGCTCAGGTGCAAATTCAGGCTCACTGATTGCTATGGGAACTCTTCTGAATCGCACATGTCATCAGTTGTGAACAGGCTAAAATGCTGACCTGTTCTAAACCTGACCTGAACCGCTTAACAACTGCGTTGTCAATTTGCTGTGAAAACGGAGCTTCAATTTGCACTGCAAATACACACTTAATGATTTTTAAAGGTTTTAATCATATTCATTCTATTTTTTGAAGGTTGCACATAATAAGTTCCTGCAGTCTCTCCTGATATATTTATCCCATAGACCTTGCACAATTTTTATTGTCTGTCTGTGGACTCTATTTAATCAATGTATTTATTGGTTTGTATGTCAACCTTTATGTGCATTAGCTTTGTATTTTGTCCTCTTGTGCCATATTATAAAATTCCCTTTGTATTCTAAGTTTATATTTTGGACCAAGTTTATTCAGCTGAAAGTATTGGAGATATTTTAGAAGTACATGCTCGCATATCAAAACTGGCATAGTCTATGCCTAATTATCCATCTAGTAAATATATTAAATACTATAATTTTAAGGTACAAGATTTTACTTTCAGGGTATTTGTCTTCAGAGCGTGCACCTTTTTGTATGCATAAGAAAACAGGGACATAAAAGGCAATAATAGGTATGTTTTCATTTTACGTTCACAGACCTCTTTGGCAGTGACTGGGCTGAGTGTTAATAAAAAAAAAAAAAAAAAAGGTAATACAAAAAAATTCTTCTGGTTTATTGCTCTAAATGCTCTTGCATTGCAAGGTATACTGGGTCTTACTTTCAGGCTACTTCTCTTTACCATGCTGATTGAAGTAATCAGTTGACGGTTTTGCTCTCCACGCACAAGGGACTTTGTCAGTTACAGTTTGTCTACATTACTGTAGCAGATAAGGATAATGTGGTTTGAGTAATAATAAAGATGTTTGAGTAAAAGACTGGTGTGGCACTTTTATCATTGTAATGCTTATGACTGAACTATTTTAAAGGGAAATAACAGGCAAAACAAAATTAGTATTATAGCATGGGTAGTGCTACCCCCAAAGGAACCGCTAATGGATTTGGATCCTCTGCTCTCTCCTTGGCCCCAACCGGAACCTCGCTCCTGTTGACACCACTAAATTACCTTGGCGGGGGGGTTAACCGGTCAGTCACGGAAGAATACACACCAGCTGTGGTAAAAACAATGATCAAACAAACCTGTATGCTGTGCACAGGTCTGTCCATAAACATGACCAGATATATAAAACCGCACTTCCAAAGGAGTCTGTAATATCATTTATTCCATACCCATGTAAACATAGACACATTCATGTGTTAATCTCAGCACTTGTGGTGAAGATAATAGTTTGTGAACACATACACTGGATAAAAAAAAGTTTTACACACCCCTGTTAAAATGTCAGGTTTCTGTGATGTAAAAAAAAATGAGACAAAGATAAATGATTTCAGAACTTTTTCCACCTTTAATGTGACCTATAAACTGTACAACTCAATTGAAAAACAAAGTGAAATCTTTTAGGGGGGGAGTAAACATAAGAAACTAAAATAATGTGGTTGCATAAGTGAGCACACTCTCTTATAACTGGGGATGTAACTGTGTTCAGAATTAAGCAATTACATTCAAATCATTTTAAATAGGAGTCAGTACACACCTGCCATCATTTAAAGTGCCTCTGATTAACCCCAAACAAAGTTCAGCTGTTCTAGTAGGTTTTTCCTGACATTTTCTTAGTTGCATCCTACAGCAAAAGCCATGGTCCACAGAGAACTTCCAAAGCATCAGGGATCTCATTTATTTTTAAAAGGTATCAGTCAGGAAAAGGGTAGAAAAGAATGTCCAAGGCATTAGATATACCATGGAACACAGTGAAGACAGTCATCATCAAGTGGAGAAAATATGGCGCAATAGTGACATTATCAAGAATCCCTCCAAAATTGGTGAAAAGATGAGAAGAAAACTGGTCTGGGAGGCTGCCAAGAGGCCTACAGCAACATTAAAGGAACTGCAGGAATATTGGGCAAGTACTGTCTGTGTGGTACATGTGACAACAATCTCCTGTATTCTTCATATGTCTGGGCTATGGGGTAGAGTGGGAAGACAGAAGCCTTTTCTTACAAAGAAAAACATCCAATCCTGGTTAATTCTGCAAAAACACATCTGAAGTCTCCCAAAAGCATGTGGGAAAATGTGTCATGGTCTGAAGAAACCAAGGTTGAACTTTTTGACCATAATTCCAATAGATATGTTTGATGGAAAAACACTGCTCATCACAAAAAGAACACCATACCTACAGTGAAACTTGGTGGCAGCATCATGTTTTGGGGCTGTTTTTCTTCAGCTGGAACTGGGGTCTTAGTCAAGGTAGAGGGAATTATGAACAGTTCCAAATACCAGTCAATATTGCACAAAACCTTCAGGCTTCTGCTAGAAAGCTGAGCATGAAGAGCAACTTCATCTTTCAGCATGACAATGACCCAAAGCATATATCCAAATCAACAAAGGAATGGCTTCACCAGAAGATTACAATTTTGGAATGGCCCAGCCAGAGCCCAGACCTGAATCTGCTTGAAAATCTGTGGGGTGATCTGAAGAGGGCTGTGCACAGGAGATGCCCTCGTAATCTGACAGATTTGGAATGTTTTTAAAAGGAAGAGTGGGCAAATATTGCCAAGTCAAGATGTTCCATGCTGATAGACTCATTACCAAAAAGACTGGGTGCTGTAATAAAATCAAAAGGTGCTTCAACAAAGTATTAGTTTAAGGGTGTGCACACTTATGCAACCATAGTATTTTAGTTTTTTTATTTTTACTTCCGCACACCTAAAAGATTTCAGTTTGTTCAACTGAGTTGTACAGTTTATAGGTCACATTAAAGGTGGAAAAAGTTGTGAAAAGATTTCTTTGTCTCATTTTTTACATCACAGAAACCTGACGGTTAACAGGGGTGTGTAGACTTTTATATCCACTGTACCAGCCTAGAAAGGACCAAGTAGCAGCTATCGATATCCCATGGGTGTATCCAGCTCTAATCCAATACTTGGCAGCCATGGAAAAAACAAGGAGATGGCCACTCTGTGTGTACTCTAGGGCCTGGAAATTATGTCATTGGCAAATCCGCAAAATTTGGGGCCCCCTTTTGATCAAAGATGCTGTGGTGGCTGCAACGCAATGATCCGCAGACAGGTCTCCCCAAAGTGGCTCTTTATGCACAGTGTTCGGCTTGACAGATGGCTCAACTCGGTCCAGTCCAGAAACACATGGCTGAACAAAGCTCTCACACACACCTTCTTGCAAAGTCTTTAATATTCTCCCGTCCCTTGGTGATTGCTGGACACTGTAAGTGCATTTCAGCTAAACTATGAAGAAAGTTCTGATTCCCCCATCCACACATTTGAAGTGGATGCAGGAATCTCCCATGCTGCGCTATTGTATTCTGACAGTGGGAATTCTCCACTGCCAGCTTACACTGATCAGCGCTGCAGCTAACTGGTTGTATGTGCTGATCAAGCACAAATTTTTCAGCGGTCTCGTTTGAGAGGAATCAACCTATCGATTCAACTCCTCTCAAATGATAATGGCCATAAATGGATCAAAATGTGGCTGTTCTTTTCCGAACCGGCTGAATTTTGATCAATCTATGGCCAACTTTAGACCATATCTGGCTTCTCTGGATTCTGGACATTATAGAAGCCATGACAATGCACTTTGATTCAACGCTCTTCTGAGAGTATTATGGTTCAGTGGCTTCAATATTTTCTCAGCCACCAGTCCATGACAAGTACAAAGATCAGGAGTGCTATCTTCACCGAATGAATGTGTGTTATAGGTCAGTGACTGTGAAAGTACTGAAGCCAGAGGCAACCAGGTGACCTTAATTTTCAGATGGTTAGACTGCAGACTATATTTCTCTCAGCAGAGCTTTAATAAACCTAATAAAATATCCATGCTTCAAAGTGTATGAAAAATTAAAACGCAACTCCAAGCTGGAAGACAAACCTGGGGGTCCCCCCACACCACAAAGGTGAATACATTTTTAGGTCTAGGTAGAAGTGAGAAAGCTTCATTACCTTACTCTGATCCAGTGCTGTCCACTTCTCCACTTGGGCTGTGGGCATTCCATCAGTATCATTATGTACAATGCAGAGCTATTAACCCTGCATTGTACATAGAGGAGGCAGGAGTGCAACTGTGGCTGGGAGCACTTTAAAGAGGAATCTTTGTGGGATCTGTTGCAAAACTGGAGGTACCCTGCTGAAACCAGGAATAAGGCAAGAGATCTTATTCCTCTCCCCCTAGGCCAGGGGTATCAAACTGATGGCCCTCCAGTTGTTGCTGAACTACAGGTCCCAATCATGCCTGTGGGTGTCATGCTTGTTGTCAGTCTTGAAATATCTCATGGGACTTGTAGTTCAACAACAGCTGGTGCCCTAAGTGAATATGAGCATTTAACCCTAGTAGTGAGCCAGGGGTGTATTTACCACAAGGCAAACAAGGCATTTGCCTAGGGGCGGCATTTTTCAGGGGGGCAGCATTGCCCCCCGGAAGAATGGATACATGCACCACGGGGACCAGCTGGGATCTGAGAGAAGCTGCTTGATGGTGTATGCAGAGCCCAATTCTTGTTCCCAGGGATAGCTGGAGCTGTGAAGGTGAGTGTCTTTTTCTCTCTCTCTCTCTGTCTCTCTCCGGGAAGGGGGAGGTTGTATTTTAATGGAAGGCTCTCTCTGGTGGGGTGGGGGCAGGGGTGTTTGTTGGTCAATGTCAGGCTCCCTCCTCGGGGGGAGGGGGGGTGATGCTGGTGTTGGTCGGAGCCAGGCTCTTTCCCGTGGGGTCCGATTTTTTTGTTGCCTAGGGCAGCAGAAAACCAAAATACACCACTGTAGTGAGCTGAGGGGGGCACTGAAAGGGTAGGTTTATTTCCTGTGCCTAGAGTTGGGTATCTTTGATAAGAGGCCTGGTATGGGTGGCAAGGGGGACTCATCAGGTTAAAAGGTGTGGGCTGCACAAAATATACACTCACCAGTCACTTTATTAGGTACACCTTGCCAGTGCCAAGAAAATATCCCCCATACCATAACACCACCTCAACCAGCCTGAACCGTTAATGCGGCCTAAATCCTGACCCTACCATCTGAATGTCGCAGCAACCAATCTACCCATTCTCCTCTGACCTCTGACATCAACAAGGCATTTTCGTCTACACAACTGCCACTCAATGGATATATTCTCTTTTTCAGACCAGCCTCTGTAAACCCAGAGATGGTAGTGCATGAAAATCCCAGATCAGCAGTTTTTGAAATACTCAGAGCAGCTCGTCTGGCAACAACAACCATGCTATGTTCAAAGCCACCTAAATCCCCTTTCTTCCCCATTCTGATGCTCGGTTTGAACTTCAGCAAGTTGTCTTCACCACGTCTAGATGTCTAAATGCATTGAGTTGCTACCATGTGATTGGCTGATTAGCAATTTGTGTTAGCAAGGAATCGAACAGGTGTACCTAATAAAGAGGCCGGGGAGTGTGTGTGTATATATATATATTAAAGTAAATATAAATCACTATTTACACCCAATGACTTTTAAGCACACTTCACCTCTACCCTTAGAGGTGCACAAATATTAACATAAATATGCTCAGTGAAAAATTAATAAAGCCCTTCATTAAATTATAACCATAATAATTTCCAATTAAAGTCCAAAATATAAAAATTAAAAAAACAAAAACCAAAAAATCCAAAAACAAAAATATATATCCAATGTCCCTCTTATAAATAAAAAAATATAAATAAATACGTGTTGTCCAAAATTCATTCAAGTGAAAAAACTCTCAGCCGCTTGCAAAAACTTGATTACCTCAAAAACAAAAACGAAAGATATACATAGTGCATTATCCTTTATAGATCAAAAATTACATGTGAAATCACTCCAATAATATTCACCCAAGTGAGAAACAAGTGTATATATAAAACCACATATACATGCAATATACAGTGCAAAACAGTGTATGTGAAACACTCTACTGTGCTCAAAAACACAACACAGTGTACACTTCTACTAGGTAAGGAGTGAATACCCTTACCAATATTCAAAATAACTTTTGTTTTAATATCGATCCCCAAAATTACACGATGAAGTAAATCCTCCTGCAGATGTCCTCAAGGTTTACTTTGATCCCATAGTACTATATGGATCCTTCAAGCCAAGCCAGGAACAGCCTGTTCAGCAGAGGCACCAGGAGAGCAGCTATTCTGGATGTTGGGAAGCCTTCAAAGGGGACTGAATGATATAAAGGCTGGATTGCTGTTCTTGGTCATCCCTGGAATATAAAGATGTGGAATCAATTTTCCTTAAATATTGGCCTATACTAAGAAGAGATACTATTTTGGGTTCATTAATCCCAAAATGAAAATTGAATAAAAAGAATACAAGGAAAAGATGGCGTATATGGTGGAAACATATCTGAAGTACTAGGGTGGAAGGATCCATATAGTACTATGGGATCAAAGTAAACCTTGAGGACATCTGCAGGAGGATTTACTTCATCGTGTAATTTTGGGGATCGATATTAAAGCAAAAGTTATTTTGAATATTGGTAAGGGTATTCACTCCTTACCTTAGTAGAAGTGTACACTGTGTTGTGAGTTTTTGAGCACAGTAGAGTGTTTCACATACACTGTTTTGCACTGTATATTGCATGTGTATGTGGTTTTATATATACACTTGTTTCTCACTTGGGTGAATATTATTGGAGTGATTTCACATGTAATTTTTGATCTATAAAGGATAATGCACTATGTATATTTTTTGTTTTTGAGATAATCAAGTTTTTGCAAGCGGCTGAGAGTTTTTTCACTTGAATGAATTTTGGACAACACGTATTTATTTATATTTTTTTATTTATAAGAGGGACATTGGATATATATTTTTGTTTTTGGATTTTTTTGTTTTTGTTTTTTTAATTTTTATATTTTGGACTTTAATTGGAAATTATTATGGTTATAATTTAATGAAGGGTTTTATTAATTTTTCACTGAGCATATTTATGTTAATATATATATATATATTTATATATATATATACAGTATATAGTGCTGTGATTGATTAGTCAGGTCTTTTCATGATGCTCTGGTGCTGCTGAGTTTGCCTTGAGTTCTGCCCGCCTTCAGGAAGCTATGAGAGCTTTCCAAAACCTGGGACTGAACTAGGCAAATGAGCAGCATGAATATTGATATAGCCCTGGCCAATTTCAGGAGAGGGCAATCCCACTGCATGCTGGGAGTGGTATTTATGTTCTGTGAGCACATGGGTTCGGTGTCTTTCCCTGGAGAGGATTGAACCAAGCCAGGCTGGAGGCAGACTTGCCTGGCACTGGCTGCCATGCAGCCTCAGGTGGATCAACCTGAGGGCCTGAAGTTAGAGAGAGTGACCCTGGTTCCACAGTAAACTGACTGAGGGGAGCTGTCTGCTAAAGCTATGTCTGATATCAGTGGAGGGTTTCGCTTGGAAAATTGGATGGATGCGACTATTCTGTCCTTGGGCCTTGTGAGTACAGACATTGAGGAATTTGGGGACTCTGTGTGCTTGTTACCCCTCTGGTGCTTGATAGCTTGGGTCTGAAAAGGAAAGGGAACAATGGCTAGTGTTCTGAAGAGCTAGTCAAGCTGTTGCGACTGTAAAGGACTTTGCTCAGCTACGTTACCTTTGAGCTGTCACAGTCTGTCATAACTGGCTTGTACCTGAGGAGCTCAGCCCTGTAATCACTACTACTGAAAAAGGGACTTTGCTCACTCCTAAACTACCTGTTGCTACAAATGAAAGGGAAATCTGTTATCTGTGGGAAGGGAAATATGTCCTCAGTATGAACAGTTCTAATTTTGGAGTATCCTACTGAATTCCCTTTCCCCAGTTCTACAATAAAACTCCAAAAACAAACATCCCCTAGACTGCTCATTAAAGACAATGAACGTGTGTCTGTGGAAAAATACTGTGCAAAGAAAGGGGGAAACCTGGGCAAAAATATAAGCGGCCCCTACGAGGGTGGCGCTAGCGGGGATAATAATTATTTGATCCCCTGCAGATTTTGTAAGTTTGCCAACTTACAAAGAAATGAAGAGTCTATAATTTTTTATCATAGGTGTATTTTAAATGATAGGGATAGAATAGCAACCAAAAATCCAGAAAAAACACAATACAAATATTAAAAATTGAGTTGCAGTTCAGTGAATAAAATAAGTATTTGATCCCCAAGCAAAACATGACTTCGTAAGATAGATAAGGTAAGATGTTTCTTGTAGTTGGTTACCAGGTTTGCACACATCTCAGGAGGGATTTTGGTCCACTCTTCTTTACAGATCTTCTCTAAATCCTTAAGGTCTCTTGGCTGTCCCTTCATACGTTTTCTATAGGCTTAAGGTCTGGAGACTGGCTAGGCCACTCCATGACCTTAATGTGCTTCTTCTTGAGCCACTCCTTTGTTGCCTTGACGGTATTTTTTGGGGTCATTGTCATGCTGGAAGACCCATCCACAACCAAATTTCAGTGTTCTGGCTGAGGGAAGAAGGTTCTCATCAAAGATTTTACAATACACGGCCCTATTCATTGACCCCTCAATATGGCAAAGTCGGCCTGTACCTTTTAGCAGAGAAAGAGCCCCAAAGCATAATGTTTCCACTTCCGTGCTTGACTGTAGGGATGGTGTTCTTAGGGTCATAGTCAGCATTTTTCTTCCTCCAAACACGGTGAGTTGAGTTAATGCCAAAGAGCTCAATTTTGGTCTCATCTGGCCATGGCACTTTCTCAAATCCTTTTCTGAATCATGTAGATGTTCATTGGCAAACTTCATAGGAGCCTGCACGTGCCTTCTCCTCAAGAAGGGGGACCTTGCGGGCGCTGGAGGATTTCAATCCATGGCGGTGTATTGTGTTACAAATGGTTTGTTTTGTGACTGTGGTCCCAACTGCCTTGAGATCATTCACAAGCTCCTCCCCTGTAATTCTGGACTGATTCCTCACTTTTGTCATGATCATCCTTACCCCATGAGGCGAAATCTTGCATGGAGCTCCAGACCGAGTGAAATGGATGATTATTTTGTATTCCATTTGCAAATAATCATTCCAACAGTTGTCTCCTTCTCACCAACCTTCTTGCTGATGATCATGTAGCCCATTCCAGCCTTGTGCAGTCTACAATCTTGTCCCTGTGGTCCTTTAACAGCTCTTTGGTCATATGCCCATGGTGGCAAGGTTTGAATGGAAGAAAGCAATTCTGTGGACAGGTGTCTTTTATACACATAATGAGTTGTCATTAGGAGTACCTTCTTAAATTGACAGGACTAATCTGTATACCACATGAGCACATAGCCAGTCTGTGGGAGCCAGAATTATTGTTGGTTGGTAGGGGATCAAATACTTATTTTACTCACTGAACTGCAACTCAATTTATAACATTTGTATCGTGTTTTTTTTAAAAGGAACACTTTTTAATCAGAGTATAGCATTAAGTCAGTTAAATTCCTGGGATATTAATCTGGTCAGGTAAGTAGCAGAGGGGGTTGTTAATCAGTTTCAGCTGCTTTGGTGTTAATGAAATTAACAACAGGTATACTAGGTGGACAATAATGAGATGACCCCCAAAACAGGAATGGTTTTACAGGCCACTGACATTTTTTTCCCTATTCATCTTTTCTGACTGTTTTTCACTAGTTTTGCATTTGGCTATGGTCAGTGTCACTACTGGCAGCATGAGGCGACACCTGGAGCCTACAGTGGTTGCACAGGCAGTCCAACTCCTCCAGGATGGCACATCAATACGCGCCATTGCCAGAAGGTTTGCTGTGTCTCCCAGCACAGTCTAAAGAGCATGGAGGATATTCCAGGCAGTTGCTCTAGGAGAGCTGGACAGGACCGTAGAAGGGCCTTAACCCATCAGCAGGAGCGGTATCTGCTCCTATTTACAAGAAGGAACATGATGAGCACTGCCAGAGCCCTACAAAATGACCTCCAGCAGGCCACTGGTGTGAATGTCTCTAACCAAACAATCAGAAACAGACTTCATGAGGGTGGCCTGAGGACCCGACGTCCTCTAGTGGGCCCTGTGCTCACTGCCCGGCACCATAGAGCTCGATTGGCATTTGCCCTTAAACACCAGAACTGGCAGGTCCACCATTGGCAGACATGAAAGGGTCTGGAGAAGCCATGGAAAATGTTATGCTGCCTGTAACATCGTTCAGCATGACCGTTTTGGTGGTGGGTCAGTGAAGGTCTGGGGAGGCATATCCATGGAGGGACGAACAGACCTCAGACTGTCCAGGAGCTCAGTGATGCCCTGGTCCAGATCTGTGAGGAAATACCCCAGGACACCATCCATCGTCTCATTAGGAGCATGCTCCGACGTTGTCAGGCATGCATACAAGCACATGGGAGCCATACAAACTACTGAGTACCATTTTGAGTTGCTGCAATGAAATTTCAGCAAAATGGACTAACTTGCTGCATCATTTTTTCACTTTGATTTTTAGGGTGTCTTCAGTCCTCTGTAGGATGATAATTTTAATTTCCATCAAATAATGGGGCATCCTTATGTTCCTAACACGTTACCCCGTCCATATCAGTATAGATATCCAGCATAGTTTTCCCTATTGAGATCGGATGTGTTTTCAAAGTGCTCCTTTAATTTTTTTGAGCAGTATACACACACACTCTACAAAAGATGTCAGTTTTGTCTTCTGTTTTTTTTTTTCTGTTTAACATGTCCATAGAGGCTCTCTATTCAAGGGGATAAAAATAATGTATAATAAGGTTCCTTGGGCCCCATCACCCATGTTTGGCCTTGGAAACTAAGGGTTGGGCCTGGCTAGTACTTGAATGGCAGACTGCCTTGGAGTAACAGCTGTGTAGCTCAGGCCTAGGTGGAAGTTCCCCATCAGGTCCAACTCATTTGTAACTTCCTTTTGGTCGGTGTAGACACTCCCTTTTTGTGATCAGTGAAGGGATAGATCAATGTAGCTAGCTTAGTAGATGGCCAGATATAGTCTGAAACGGTGCTGTGCGAAATGGGAGCATGACTGGCTTGTACTGCCATGTTATTGTAATAAAATGAAAGTGCTTTTAATACGGAAAAAGTTCTGTGTGCTGCCCTCAGGGCCGGGAGGAGGGGTGTGGAGAAGGAGCACCTGCCCTGGGCGCTGTCCTAATGTATAATGAGGGGGTGCACTGGGTGCTTCTGTGGTTCTCCTGCCTTACTGACATTCTACCTCACTCACTGCAATGTAACCATCCTCACTCTGCCTGACCTTTGTGTGGCTTTAAATCACTTTCCTACAGACTGTGCCCAATGTGTGCTTCCACACAGCACCGAAGGAGGATAATGCTGCCCTAGCTGAGATCTCCCGGGCATTACTGTAGTGATCACACAGAACCAATCTTTCAGCTGCAGCAAAAGTGACAAGAGCAGCAGCAGCTGAATGATCCATTCTTTGTGAACACTACTGCACTGCCTATGAGAGCGTTCTGACCCCCCCCCCCCTGCAGTCCTTGGTTGCTAGGACCACCGATGTCCTAACAACCAATGACATGACATCTCTCAGAAAGATCTTCCCTATTCACACTTGCTCCGCCTCCCAATTCCCCCTGTGCTGCTACAGCCGTGCTACTTAAGGTAGGGGGCACCCTGATGTAAGCAGGAGGGAATCCTGATATAAGGAGGGAGAGTCCCTGATGTAAGGGGGGGCACACTGATGTAAGGAGGAGGGAATCCTGATATAAGGAGGGAGAGTGCCTGATGTAAGGGGGGGGCACAATGATGTAAGGAGGAGGGAATCCTGATATAAGGAGGGAGAGTCCCTGATGTAAGGGGGGGCATACTGATGTAAGGAGGAGGGAATCCTGATATAAGGAGGGAGAGTGCCTGATGTAAGGGGGGGCACACTGATGTAAGGAGGAGAGAGTCAAACCGAAATAAGAAGGGGGGGGGGATACACTGATGTAAGGAAGTTGAGCACACTGATATAAGGAGTGGGGCATACTGATGTAAGAAGGAAAGAAGGAGGGCACACTGATGTAAGTAAAGGGGGGCACATTGATGTAAGGAAGGGAAACACATTGATATATGGATGTGAGCACACTGATATAAGGAGGGGGGCACACTGATATAAGGAGGAGAGAGTCAAACCGAAATAAGAAAGGGGGGCACACGGATATAAGGACGAGGGGCACCCTGATATAGAGAAGGAAGATGCGCAGGTGTAAGGAGGGGGGCACACAGAAAGGGGCACACTGATGTAAGAATGGGGGGCATCCCTATGTAAGGAGGGGCACATAGATGTAAGGGGGGGAACACTGACGTAAGCAGGCAGGAATTGATCTAAGAGGGGAGGCTGTTTTAAGGATCATTGATGTAAAAGGGGACTGCTTTGTCAAGGGAGGACAAGGGGGATCTCTGATTTAAAAGGTGGACTATTGATTTGAAGGGAGGCTCTTGATGCAAAGATAGACTCCTGAGGTGAAGAGGGACTCTGATGTGAAGGTTTCTAAGTAGTCTATGAGGTTCTGCTGTTAGGTTAGGTTTTAATTTTTTTTAATGATTGTGTCTGTTAAGCAAGCCATAGATTATGCAATTTTCTTTCCTTCCACCATGGGCGGGGTAAAGAAAATTAATAGAATCCCCCATCAACACCCTTCCATAGTGCTATTTTGTTCTGCTAGTGGGGAACCTTCCCTGCAGTACACATAGATTACTGCTAGCTGCTATAGATGACGGCAGTGGTTCCATGTAAAAACAAATCCGACAGGCTGGTTTTACTGAAGTTGATCAGTGCATCAACTTTGGTACAACCAGCCTGCCCAGAGATGGATCGAATCTTGGCTGGTCTCTGCAAAATCATGTTTTCCATTCATGTATAGAAATGTGCTGGCGGAGGGGTGGGCAGAAGGGACCACAGCCCTGGGCGCTGTCCTAATATGTAGTGAGGGAGGTGCACAGGGTGCTTGTAGTGACTGACATTTTCCCTCACTCACTGGAATGTAACCATCCTCACTCTGCCTGACCTTTCTGTCTTTGTGTGGCTATAAATCACTTTCCTACAGACTGTGCCCAATGTGTGCTTCCACACTGCACAGAAGGAGGATAATGCTGCCCTAGCTGAGATCTCCCGGGCATTACTGTAGTGATCACACAGAACCAATCTTTCAGCTGCAGCAACAGTGACAAGAACAGCAGCAGCTGAAAGATCTGTTCTGTGTGATCCCTAGCCCTAGCAACCAATTACTTTACTTGTTTGTCCCACCTATCTAGGGGGAGCATCCTCATGTAAGGAGGGGGCACACTGATGGAAGGAGGGGGGACACCCTGATGTAAGGAAGGGGGCACCCTGATGTAAGGAGGGGGGACACCCTGATGTAAGGAGGGGGCACCCTGTTGTAAGGAAGGGGGCACACTGATGGAAGGAGGGGGGCACCCAGATATAAGAAAGGGGAGCGCACTGATGTTAGGAGGGGGGATGCTGAAATAAAGAGGGGGCACACAGATGTAAGGAGGAGGGCACACTGATATAAGAAAGCAGCACCCTAATGTAAGGAGAGGGTATACCGATGTAAGGAAGGTGAGTACACTGATGTAAGAAGTGGGGAATCCTAATGTAAGGAGGGAGGCACTTTGATATAAAGAGAGGGGTAAATTGAAATTTACAACGGGGGAACACCCTGATGTAAGAAAGGGGGCACACTAATGTAAGGAGACACCCTGATGTCCCTGATGTAAATAGGAAATACTGATGTTATAAGGGGTACACCTTGATGTAAGAAAGGGGTGCACCCTGATATAAGGAGGGGAGACTCTGATGTAAGGAGGGGGAACACACTGATGTAAGGAAGGGGGCACACTGATGTTAGGAAAGAGAGCACACTGATGTAAGAAGAAGTGCATCCTAATGTAAGGAGGGGGGCAACCTGATGTCAGCAGGGGGCACACTGATGTAAATGGGGTGCCCTGATGTAAGGAAGGGGAACACACTGATGTAAGGAAGGGGAGCACACTGATGTAATAGGGAGGCACTCTGATATAAAGCGGGGGTAAATTGATGTTACAAGGGGGAACACCCTGATGTAAGAAAGGGGACACACTAATGTAAGGAGGGGGGCACCCTGATGTAAGGAGGAGGTACACTGAAATAAGGGGGGGGGGACATCCTGTTGTAAAGAGGATAAACTGATGTTACAAGGGGGAACACCCTGATATAAGGAGGGGAGACCCTGATGTAAGGAGGGAGAACACATTGATGTAAGGAGGGGGGCACACTGATGTAAGAAAGGGGAGAACACTGATGTAAGGAGGGGGGCACACTGATGTAAGAAAGGGGAGAACACTGATGTAAGGAGGGAGGCACTCTGATATAAAGGGGGGCTCACTGATGTAAGGAATGGGAGTACACTGATGTAAGAAGGAGTGCATCCTAATGTAAGGAGGGGGGCACCCTGATGTATGGAAGGGGAATACACTGATATAAGGAGGGAGGCACTCTGATATAAAGAAGGGGGAAAATGGATGTTACAAGGGGGAACATCCTGATGTAAGAAAGGGGGGGCACCCTGATATAGGGAGGGGAGACTCTGATGTAAGGAGGGGGGCACACTGTTGTAAGGAATGGGAGCACACTGATGTAAGGAGGGAGGCACTCTGATATAAAGGGGGGCTCACTGATGTAAGGAAAGGGAGTACTCTGATGTAAGGGAGGGCACACTGATGTAAGAAGGGGGGCACACTAATGTTAGGAAAGGGAGCACACTGATGTAAGAAGGAGTGCACCCTGATGTAAGGAGGGGGTGCAAACTGATGCAAGGAAGGGGAGCACCCTGATGTAAGGAGAGGGGCACCCTGACGTAAGGCGGGGAAGGGAAAAACAATAATGTAAGGTGGGGGCACCCTGATGTAAGGAGGAGGGGAACTCTGATATAAGGAAGGAGAGCACACTGCTGTAAGAAAAGGGGCACCTGATGTAGAGAGGGGGGGGGGGGCATATCGATGTAGGATGTGAGGGGCACACTAATGTAAGCAAGGAGATCACCCTCATCTAAGGAGGAGGGCACATTGATATAAAGAGGGGGGTAAACTGATATTACAAGGGGGAGAGCCCTGGTGTAAGAAAAGGGGCACACTAATGTAAGGAGGGGAGACTCTGATGTAAGGAGGGGGGGCACTGAAATAAGGAGGGGGACATCCTGATGTAAAGAGGGTGGCACACTGATGTAAGGAATGGGAGCAAACTGCTGTAAGGAAGGGGAGCACCCTGATGTAAGGAGAGGGGCACACTGATGTAAGGAGGGGTGCACCCAGATGTAAGTAGAGGGATACCCTGACGTAAGGTGGGGAAGGGAAAAACAATAATGTAAGGTGGGGGCACCCTGATGTAACAAAGGGGGGAATCCTGATGTAAGGCGGTTGGCACACTGATGTAAGGCGGGGGGAACTCTGATATAAGGAAGGTAAGCACACTGCTGTAAGGAAAGGGGCACCTGATGTAAAGAGGGGGGAAAACTAATGTAAGGGGGGCATACTGATGTAAGATGTGGGGTGCACACTGATGTAAGAAGGGGGCACACTGATATAAAGAGGAGGGTAAACTGATGTTACAAGGGGGAACACCCTGATGTAAGAAAAAGGGCACACAAATGTAAGGAGGGGGGCACTCTAATGTAAGGAGGGAAGACTCTGATATAAGAAGGGGGGACACCCTAATGTAAGGAGGGGTTACACTTAAAAAGGAGGGGGATATCCTGATGTAAAGAGGGTAGCACACTAATGTAAGGAATGGGAGCACAATGCTGTAAAGAAGGGGAGCACACTGATGTAAGGTGAGGGGCACACTGATGTAAGGAGGGGTGCAACCAGATGTAAGGAGGGGGGCACCCAGATGTAAGAAAGGGAACAGCCCGATATAAGGAGGGCGTACTGACATAAAGAGAGGGCACACAGATGTAAGGACGGGGGTTCCCTAATGCAAAGGAGGGGAGTCACACTAAAATAAGTAGGGGGCACACCAATGTAAGGAAGAGGAGCACACTGATGTAAGAATGGCGGCACCCTAATCTAAAGGGGGGGCACATTCATATAAGGAGGGAGACACACTGATATATGGTTGTAAAGAAGGGGGACACACTGATGTAAGGAGGGGGGAAGGTGTGCATTTCATACAGAGTGCAGGAATCAGGGATGCGTTACGTAGAGTGCAAAGTTCAGAAGTTAGTTAAACCGCAAAGACACCAATTAAACATACACCTACGTTCTAAAATCTTGATCAACAGCATACAGGGGGAATGCAATAAGAATGCAGCTCGCATTCTGCAAGATTGTGGGCATCAGATGGATAACACTTGACTGTAGCGAAGCAGGACCTGCAGCAATGTGAATGTCTAGCACAGCCAAGGATTGGTGAACAAGCCGGTGGAGGTACGGCTGCAATGAGATAGACTGCAGCTGTCAAGTCCAACCTGTGATGTCGGAGATGGCTGGGCCAATATGCATTTCAGGGGATCTGCCCCCTTTTAAAAACAACTTGTTCATAGGGAAACAGCCAGCATTTTTACAGTGCTATCCAGGAAAAAGGTGGCAAGGGGCAGGGCCAATTGGAACTACTGCATGTGCACCCGAAGCAGAGTATAATTCAGGTTTATTATACATTGCTGTGGGTGCACATGGTCCAATTGGTCCTGCCCCTTGTCACTGTCTTCTCTAGCCAGCAATGTATAAATGCTGGATGTTTCTCTATGCAGTGCTTGCTTGACAAAGGGGGCAGAGTCCCTGAAATGCATATTAACGCTGGCTACCCCCGTCATCACAGGTTGGACTTGACAGCTGCAAGCTCTCTCACATTTGTTGCAAGCCCTGGTGGCTTGATTGCCAATCCCTGGCTGTGCTAGATGTTCACACTGCTGCAGGTCCTGCTTGGTTGGAAGTTAGCATACAAAGAATAGGTAGAGTAATGCGGGACAAAGCCCCTGTACAACAGGACCGCGGGACAAAGGTGAAAATGCAGGAATGTCCCACCCAATCCTGGACTGTTGGGACTATTACATAAACAATAAAATTGGGATACACATCCCACAATGATTAGGTAATAAGGTCAGGTTGACACCAGACTAATCCCATCATGTATAAACCTCCAGGAGGGCCAAACAATTAACATCTGACAAATACACAAAGGTAGGCACACCACACCTTGATAAACAGATTACAGCATCCGGTTGTTTTGAGCTGATTATTTTAACATCTGCTTAGAGTCTCTAAGTCTAGGAGGTTGGGGGTTGAAGCAGTTAATGTTGGTTTGGGCACAAATTAGACCCCAAATCTGTATACTGGTCCTCCAGTTATTTGTGCTTCAGGGAAACATGGACTGGAATCTGAAGTAAAACTAGTCCCAAAAGGCCCCCCAGGCACACACCTCCCAAAGAATAGAGTTGGTTGGGTCTGGTTGGGTCTGTCACACTGAGGTAAAGAGGGGGTCACAACGATTTGGGGGGGGGGCGCACCAATGTAACGAAGGGGAGCACACTGATGTAAGAAGGGGGGCACCCACATGTATGGAGGGGATCTCCCTCATGTAGGGAGGGAAGCACACTGATGGAAGGAGAAGGGCATACTGATGTAAAGAGGGGGAGCACACTGATGTAAGGAGGGAGGCATTCTGATGTAAGGAGAGGAGATATACTGATGTAAGGGGGGCACTCTGATATAAGGAAGTGGCACACGCTGATGTAAGGATAGGGTCATCCTGACATAAGGGAGGCACACTAATAAAAGGAGGGGAGCACCCTGATGTAAAGGGCTGCTGTTAGGAATGGACTGGCCAGCAATGGTGGGACTCACCTGCCTTTTGATCTGCAGTACCAGGGCTGGCCAGCGGGTGCTCCCAGCAATCAGAGGCTCAACCTTTCAGCCAGCTAACACCTGGAACTGATGATACTGGGGTATTTAAGGGATGGCCAGACTTGCAGACTCTGCCTTGGTGTTGTGTTTGTCCTGGGCCCTGTATCTGTCCTGCATCCTGTTTCTGTTCCTTTGCTGACCCTGATCTGAACTGCTGCTGACTTCTCCTGCTCTGATCCTGGCTTGTGACCCTGACCACCCCTCTGTCTGACCCTCTGTACCTCGCTGCTTGCTACCTGCTGAACCTGGCCTGTGACCCCGACCATTCTCTGCTTGCTCCCCCCGTACCTACCTGCCCAATTGATATTGACCCGGCCTGCCTGACGACGCTTGCTTGTATGTACTGTTATCTGTGGGTGGTTGGTTTGGTTTGTTTGCACTGTATTATGTTTAGTATTGCCCTGCGTTTATGTTTGTATGGTTAGTGTTAATAAATTATATTGTTTATCACATTTCTGAAGTCTGCGTTTCCCTGCATCAGTCACACATCTCTGGTCATACCTGGGAGCCCTGACATTACACCAAGGCCAATCCTGACCAGAAGTGGCTGCACAGGGAAGCCATCTTGGCTTGTTGATGGGAAGGATGGATCTTGATGAGGTTGAGTATTTATATCTGCTAGTGTTTGATGACAGGGAGTATGCTTATCAAACTCTGAAGGAGTATACCCGGGATGAATTGCTAGAATGTATACGGCTCGCTCATGTTCTAGTAGATCAGGGCACAGTGTTCTCTGAGGTGCAGCCATTGATTGAGGTTTGTGCAGAGTTGGTTTCATCTGGTTCCCCCGAATGCAGGGATGAATTTTTGCCACCATTTAGTGCAGACCAGGTAGAGTCCCTGGTGTGGTTATTAGAGGATGATGTGGGTTACCTTTTGGAGCGTTACTCCACATGTTCACCACAGACACTAAGAGATTGTATAAACGCAGTGCAGTCATTGACCAGACAGACTTTGTGTAAGCTCAGCTTTGTTCAACCCCTACTGCAGACATGGACAGATTTGTTGCACCCAGCCTCAGTCAGCTTACAAAGACCCAGTCCTGCTTCTAACTCTACTCCTGTATTCCCACCAGCTCCTCCTGCCCTGCTATCTACCGCATGTCAGTACCCTGTTCCCACTCGCTGCACCTATCCTGCCTTTAACCCTGTAAAAGAGCCCTCTGTAGCAACTGCTCCCTCTCCTGTTCCATCCTCCAGTTTTTCTCTGTCTCCAGCTGCTCCATTCGTTTGCAGACCTGCGTTTACTTGCAGTGCTCCAGTAGTTAAAACCAGAAAAAAGCGAAAATTCTTTCCAACCAATACCATCCTGCCAGTATCCAAACCGGTGAGCCTGCCTTCCGTGACTCGGCCTGAAGCCTCTACTCAGCCTGAAGCCTCTACTCGGCCTGATGCCTCTCTCCAGCCGGATGCCTCTCTCCAGCCGGATGCCTCTCTCCAGCCGGATGCCTCTCTCCAGCCGGATGCCTCTCTCCAGCCGGATGCCTCTCTCCAGCCGGATGCCTCTCTCCAGCCGGATGCCTCTCTCCAGCCGGATGCCTCTCTCCAGCCGGATGCCTCTCTCCAGCCGGATGCCTCTCTTCAGCCGGATGCCTCTCCTCAGCCTGATGCCTGCATTCAGTCTGATGCCGCTACTCAGCATGATGAACTGATCCAGCCCGACGATCCTATTAGGCCAGTTGACTCGATGCCCGCTGTTGATCCAGATGATCCGGTACCTGATCCAGTGCCCGCTGTCGTGCCAATTGACTCAGAGCCCGCTGTCATATCTGGTGACCCGGTGCCCACTGCCTTGCCAGATGACGCGGTGCCCGCTGGCAAGCCAAATGACCTGATGCCTGGTGACCCAGTGCCCGCTGTCATACCTGGTGACCCGATGCCCGCTGTCGAGCCAGACGATCCAATGCCTGGTGACCCGGTGCCCACTGCCTTGCCAGATGACGCGGTGCCCGCTGACAAGCCAAATGACCTGATGCCTGGTGACCCAGTGCCCGCTGTCATACCTGGTGACCCGATGCCCGCTGTCGAGCCAGACAATCCGGTACCTGATGCCCCGGTGCTCACTGTCGTGCCTGTTGACTCGGAGCCCACTGCCTTGCCAGATGACGCGGTGCCCGCTGTCGAGCCAAATGACCTGATGCCTGGTGACCCAGTGCCCGCTGTCCAGTCAGACGATCCAATGTCTGACCCAGTGCCTGCGGTCATACCAGTTGACTCGGAGCCCACTGCCTTGCCAGATGACGCGGTGCCCGCGGTCGAGCCAAATGACCTGATGCCTGGTGACCCGATGCCCGCTGTCCGGTCAGACGATCCAATGTCTGACCCAGTGCCCGCGGTCATACCAGTTGACTCGGAGCCCACTGCCTTGCCAGATGACGCGGTGCCCGCTGTCGAGCCAAATGACCTGATGCCTGGTGACCCGATGCCCGCTGTCCAGCCAGACCATACAATGTCTGACCCAGTGCCTGCGGTCATACCAGTTGACTCGGAGCCCACTGTCGTGCCTGGTGACTCGGTGCCCGCCGCTCCGCCTGGGGGCCCGAGACCTGTTGCTCCGCTTGGGGGTCCAGCGCCCGCCGCTCCGCCTGGGGATCCGGCGCCCGCCGCCCCGCCTGGGGGCCTGAGACCTGTCGCTCCGCCTGAGGGCCCGAGACCTGTCGCTCCATCTGGGGGTCCGGCGCCCGCCGCTCCGCCTGAGGGCCCGAGACCTGTTGCTCCACCTGGGGGTCCGGCGCCCGCCGCTCCGCCTGAGGGCCCGAGACCTGTCGCTCCACCTGGGGGTCCGGCGCCCGCCGCTCCGCCTGAGGGCCCGAGACCTGTCGCTCCTCCTGGGGGTCCGGCGCCCGCCGCTCCGCCTGAGGGCCCGAGACCTGTCGCTCCACCTGGGGGTCCGGCGCCCGCCGCTCCGCCTGAGGGCCCGAGACCTGTCGCTCCACCTGGGGGTCCGGCGCCCGCCGCTCCGCCTGAGGGCCCGAGACCTGTCGCTCCATCTGGGGGTCCGGCGCCCGCCGCTCCGCCTGAGGGCCCGAGACCTGTCGCTCCTCCTGGGGGTCCGGCGCCCGCCGCTCCGCCTATGGGCCCGAGACCTGTCGCTCCACCTGGGGGTCCGGCGCCCGCCGCTCCGCCTGAGGGCCCGAGACCTGTCGCTCCTCCTGGGGGTCCGGCGCCCGCCGCTCCGCCTGAGGGCCCGAGACCTGTCGCTCCGCCTGGGGGTCCGGCGCCCGCCGCTCCGCCTGAGGGCCCGAGACCTGTCGCTCCGCCTGGGGGTCCGGCGCCCGCCGCTCCGCCTCGGGGCACGATGCCTGTCGCCCCGCCTGGGGGCACGGTGCCTGTCGCCCCGCCTGGGGGCACGGTGCCTGTCGCCCCGCCTGGGGGCACGGTGCCTGTCGCCCCGCCTGGGGGCACGGTGCCTGTCGCCCCGCCTGGGGGCCCGGTGCCTGTCGCCCCGCCTGGGGGCCCGGTGCCTGTCGCCCCGCCCGGGGGCCCGGTGCCTGTCGCTCCGCCCGGGGGCCCGGTGCCTGTCGCTCCGCCCGGGGGCCCGGTGCCTGCTGCCCCGCCCGGGGGCCCGGTGCCTGCTGCCCCGCCCGGGGGCCCGGTGCCTGCTGCCCCGCCCGGGGGCCCGGTGCCTGTCGCCCCGCCCGGGGGCCCGGTGCCTGTCGCTTCGCCTGGTAATCCGATGTGCCTCTGCCCGGAGTCCTGCCCGATGTGCCTCTGCCCGGAGTCCTGCCCGATGTGCCTCTGCCCGATGTGCCTCTGCTTGGAGTCCTGCCCGATGTGCCTCTGCCCGGTGTGCTTCTGCCCGGAGTCCTGCCCGATGTGCCTCTGCCCGGTGTGCCTCTGCCCGGTGTGCCTCTGCCTGGTGTGCCTCTGCCCGGTGTGCCTCTGCCCGGAGTGCCTCTGCTCGATGTGCCGCTGCCCGGAGTCCAGCCCGGTGTGCCGCTGCCCGGAGTCCTGCCCGGTGTGCCAGTCTTTGCTATCCCACCAGTTGCCAGACCCGGGCGGTGGAACATTTTGCCCAGCTAGGACTGTTTGGAGCGTCCTGAGGCCGCTCCTTGAGGGGGGGGTACTGTTAGGAATGGACTGGCCAGCAATGGTGGGACTCACCTGCCTTTTGATCTGCAGTACCAGGGCTGGCCAGCGGGTGCTCCCAGCAATCAGAGACTCAACCTTTCAGCCAGCTAACACCTGGAACTGATGATACTGGGGTATTTAAGGGATGGCCAGACTTGCAGACTCTGCCTTGGTGTTGTGTTTGTCCTGGGCCCTGTATCTGTCCTGCATCCTGTTTCTGTTCCTTTGCTGACCCTGATCTGAACTGCTGCTGACTTCTCCTGCTCTGATCCTGGCTTGTGACCCTGACCACCCCTCTGTCTGACCCTCTGTACCTCGCTGCTTGCTACCTGCTGAACCTGGCCTGTGACCCCGACCATTCTCTGCTTGCTCCCCCCGTACCTACCTGCCCAATTGATATTGACCCGGCCTGCCTGACGACGCTTGCTTGTATGTACTGTTATCTGTGGGTGGTTGGTTTGGTTTGTTTGCACTGTATTATGTTTAGTATTGCCCTGCGTTTATGTTTGTATGGTTAGTGTTAATAAATTATATTGTTTATCACATTTCTGAAGTCTGCGTTTCCCTGCATCAGTCACACATCTCTGGTCATACCTGGGAGCCCTGACAGCTGCACACTGTTTTAAGGAAAGGTTCACACTGTTGTAAGCAGGGGGAGCATTCTGAATGAAGAGGGGGGGGCACACTGATGTAAGTAGGAGGGACACAGCAATGTATGGAGTTGGGGCACACTAATGTAAGGAAGGATAGCACACAGATGTAAGGAGGGGGGCATTTTGATGTAAGGAGGGGGCATACTAGTATTTGGAGGGGGGCACACTTATGTAAGGAAGGGGAGCACACTCATATAAGGAGGGGAGCACACTGCTGTAAGGAGGGTGGGCACCATGATACAAGGTGGGGGGCACCCTGATTTATAAAGGGGAGCAAACTAATGTAAGGTAGGGGGAATCCTGATTTAAGGAATGGGGGGGACACTAATGTAAGGAGAGGGGACATCCTGATGTAAAGAGAGGGCACACTGATATAAGGAGAGGGGGGGCATTCTGATGTAAGGAGGGTGGCACCCTGTTGGAAGGAAAGAGGGCACCCTGATGTTAGAAGGGGGCACACTGATAAAAGTAGGGGGGCACCTTGATGTAAGTGGGGGGGGGGGCACTCTGATGTAAGCAGGAGGGCACACTGATGTAAGGAAGGAGAGCAAACCAATGCAACAGAGGGCACCCTGATTTTAGGAGGGGGGCACCCTGATGCAAGGAAGGGGGCACAGCAATGTAAGGAGGTGGCACACTGATGTAAGAAAGAAGAGAACCTTGATGTAAGGAGGGGGGCACCCTGATGTAAGGAAGAGATGCACAATGATGTAAGTTGGTTCACACTGATGTAAGGAGGGGGGCAACCTGATGTAAGAAGGGGGTATACTGATATAAAGAGGGGGGTACACTAATATAATGGGGGGCACACTGATGTAAGGAGGGACGCACAGCTATATAAGTAGGGGAGCACCCTGATGTAAGGAGGGGGCCACACTGATATAAGAAGGGGGCACACTGATGTAAGGAGGGGGGCACCCTGATGGAAGGAAGGGGGGTACCCTGATGTAAGGAGGGGGCACCCTGATGTAAGGAGGGGAGCACCCTGATGTAAGGAAGGGGAGCACATTGATGTAAGAAAGGGTAACACACTGATGTAAGAATGGAGAGAACACTGATGTAAGAAGAGGGTCATACTGATGTAAGGAGGGGGACACACTGATGTAAAGAATGGGAGCACACTGATGTAAGGAGGGAGGCACCTTGATGTAAGGACAGGAGTACACTGATGTGAGAAGGAGTGCAGACTGATGTAAGGAGGGGACAACACTGATGTAAGAAGAGTGGGCACACTAATGTAAGGGGGGACACACTGATGTACGCAGGAGGCACACTGATGTAAGGAGGGGGCACACTAATATAAGGAGGGGGAGAATACTGATGTAAAGAGGGGGGCATACTGATGTATGGAGGGGGTACCCTTATGTAAGGAAAGGGGCACCCCAATGTAAGGAATGGGGGCACCCTGATGTATGCAGGAGGGCACATTGATGTAAGGAGTGAGCACACTAATGTAAGGAAGGGGAGAACAATGATGTAAGAAGGGGGCAACATCCTCCAGCACACACAGATTGATTTTTTCCATCTGTCCCTCACCAAGTACACACAGATTGTTTTTTCTATTGTATCCCTTCTCCAGCACACATAGATTGGTTTTTCCAATCCATCCCTCCTAGAGGACACATAGATTTCTTTTTCCCTTGTATCCCTTCTCCAGCAAGCACAGATTGACTATTCCCTTCTATCCCTTCTCCAGCACACACACATTGGTTTTTCTATCGTATCCCTCCTCCAGCACACACAGATTGATTCTTTCCTTCTATCCCTCCTCGAACACATACAGATTGTTTTTTTTATTGTATCCCTCCTCAGGCACAGATTGGTTATTATCCTAGATTGTACGCTCCAAGGAGCAGGGCCCTCCTATCCCTCTTGTATTGAACTGTATTGTTGATGTATTGTCTCCCGTTATATTGTAAAGCGACGAGCAAACTGTTGGTGCTATATAAATCCTGTATAATAATAATATAATAATAATATTGTATTCCTCCTCCAGCACACACAGATTGATTCTTCCCTTCTACCCCTCCTCAAGCACACATATTTATTTTTCCTTTGTATCCCTCCTCCAGCACACAAAGATTGACTCTTCCCTTCTATCCCTTCTCAAGCACACACAAATTGGTTTGTATATTGAATCCCTCCTCCAGCACACACAGATTGTTTTTTATATTGTATCCCTCCCCCAGCACACACAGATTTGTTTTTCTTTTGTATCCCTCCTCCAGCACACATAGATTGTTTTTTTCTATTGTATCCCTCCTCTAGCACACACAGATCAATTCTTCCTTTCTATCCCTATTCCAGCACACATGGATTGGTTCTTCCCCTGTATCCTTCCATCAGCACACACTGATCGATTCCTCCCTTGTATCCCTCCTCCAGCACACACAGACTGGTTCTTCCCTTGTATCCTTCCTCCAGCACACACAGACTGGTTCTTCCTTTGTATCCTTCCTCCAGCACACAAAGATTGGTCCTTCCCTTGTGCATGAAGAAAACTATTATTTAATTGGTATTGCTGAATCTTGGCTTCATTCTTCACATGACTGGGCCATTAATATTCCTGGCTCTTTCGGAGAGACAGGATAAATAGGAAAGGTGTTGGTGTCTGTCTCTATGTGAGAAATGACCTCAGAGCAAGTGTGAAAGAGGACCTAGTTGATGGAGAGTGTGATGAGGCTGAAGTATTATGGGTGGAACTGCACTCGGGGGTGGATACTACAAAGGTAATTGTTGGAGTTTTTATATGCCTCCCAGTGTTAATGAGGAGGTGGAGATTCAGCTTCTTGCACAGATCGAAAGGGCTGCAAGGGCTGGGACAGTGATTTTAATGAGGGATTTTAACTACCCAGAAATTGACTGAAGTAATGCTACTGCAGGAACAGTTAAAGGGCAAACATTTTTAAACCTACTACAGGAAAATTGTATGGTACAGTTCATAGAGGCCCCAACTAGATATGATGCTCTGCTGGACCTAGTAATCTCAAACCTTGCAGAGCTTATTACGAATGTCCATGTAAAAGAACATGTGGGTAGCAGTGACCATAACATGATTTAATTTATTGTTAGCTGTAAACAGCAAGTACATACGGGAAAAATAAAAATGCTCAATTTTAAGAGAGCTAATTTTCCAAGGCTGAGAGCTGCTCTCCAAGACTTAGACTGGGAGGGAATATTGGCATCAATAAACACAACACAGAAATGGGAGTTCTTCAAAAAGACTGTGAACACACTGCAAAATATATTCCCATGGGCAACAAGTTTAAAAGGTTAAAAATCAAACCTATGTGGCTTACAGCCAAAGTTAAAAAAGCTATAGATAATAAGAAAAGAGCTTTTATTAAATATAAAAATGAAGGAATGCTGTCATCGTTTAAACATTACAAAGAATATTTACATAGAATATGCAAAAAGGAAATAAAGGCCGCAAAAAGTTTAAATAAACAACACATTGCAAAAGATAGCAGGACAAACCCCCAAAAATTCTTCAAATATATTAGTAGCAAAAGATCCGGTCTGAGCATGTAGGCCCTTTACAAAATAATCTAGAGTGGGTGACTGGGGGCAAAGAGAAAACAAATTTATTAAATACCTTCTTCAGCTCTGTGTATACAAAGGAGCATGGGGGAGCTCTTGTCCATAATGGGCATGGTATTGTAGTTGTCAAACAAATCTGATTTCTTTTTATGAGGAGGTGAGCAAAACCTTGGACAGAGAGGTGGTGGGGGACGTGGTATACTTGGATTTTGCAAAAGTGTTTGACACAGTTCCCCACACACGGCTAATGTGTAAGGTAAAATCTACGGGCTTGGCAAAATCTGTATGTAAATAGATGGAAAACTGGCTAAAAGATCGTATTCAGAGAGTAGTGGTTAATGATTCATACTCTGAATGGTCTAGGGTTGTCAGTGGTGTACCCCAAGGTTCAGTGTTGGGACCCTTACTATTTAATATATTTATAAACAATATAGGGTCTGGGATTAAAAATACCATTTCAGTCTTTGCAGATGACACCAAGCTGTGCAGTGGAATAACGTCCTTAACCTCCCTAGCGGTATGATTATTTCAGATTTTTGGTGCTGAAAGCGGTACCATTATTTTGCATGGAAATATGTAGTTTTTTTATTGTAGGCTGTAATATTTAGGAATAACTCACTGAAATCTGTCCGAACAAGAGTCTATTAAACATCCCGGGTATGATAAAATTTGAAACACAAAATCATAAATTATAATTTAATAAATAATCATAAAAAATAATAATATAATAATAATACATTTAATTCAATAATATAATCAAACCGAAAACACTGAAATTTGAAATATAGTGCCAAGTTCGCACATCACTGAGCAAAGTCGCAAAATCGTTTTCAGTGTCTGATGACGAATTTCCCCACAAATCATTATCACTCAATTCTGCAAGTGGTTCTGATTTACTATCGCTGTTCTCTAGCTGGTCTAAACCGCTTTTGACCTAAAGGGACACTTTTTGGACGCCATGGACGTTTCTCAGTTTCCAGGCAGAAAGAACAGACAAAATGCAGGCAGGGCACAGGACAAAGCACTAGAGACAAAATGTATGTGAAATTGGTTGAGACAGCAATGTTTTACTATGTAAAATGTAAAAAAAAAAAAATGACATTATTTAAAATTTTTAAATTTCCCGCCGCCGCCGGCGCCCGTACGTCCCGACGTCACAGGGACAGGACACAGAAGCCGGATGCCGGCATCGGCCGAAGGAGATGGCCGGGGACGCTGCAGGGGACACATCGTGGGAGCGCAGGGTAAGGTAAGTTAAGAACACATGCCGGAGCAGTGCCGCATGGTATTCCCGAGTGTAGTTCGGGGTTACCACTCTTGGTACTGAAATGTTACCCCGAGCTACACTCGGGAATACCGCCAGGGAGGTTAAAGGATGTCTTCAATTTACAAGTCGACCTCAATGCAGTTTAATTGGGCAACTACAATATGTGGCAAATGGGGTTTAATGTTGATAAATGTAAGGTTCTGCACTTGGGGGCTAAGAATATGCATGCATCATACATACTAGGGGGGTACAACTGGGGGAATCAATGGTGGAAAAGGATCTGGGAGTTCTGGTAGATCACAACCTTAATAATGGCATGCAATGCCAAGCTGCGGTTTTTAAAGTGAGCAAAATCCTCTCTTGTATTAAAAGAGGTATAGACTCCAGAGAGAGAGATATCATATTACCCCTGTACAAATCATTAGTAAGACCTCAGATGGAATATGCAGTTCAGTTTTAGGCACCAATTCACAAAAAGAACATTGGGGAACTGGAGAAAGTACAGAGAAGGGCAACCAAACTAATAAGAGGCATGGAGGAGCTCAGCTATGAGGTAAGATTAGAGGAACTGAATTTATTCTCTCTTGAGAAGAGGAGATTAAGGGGGGATATGATCAACATGTATAAATACATCAGTGGTTCATATAGTGAACTCGGTGTAGAGTTGTTCACCCTGAGGTCATCACAGAGGACAAGGGGGCACTCCTTACGTCTGGAGGAAAATTAATTTAATCTCCAATCATGGAAAGGTTTCTTCACAGTAAGAGCTTCGAAAATGTGGAATAGACTCCTTCAAGAGTTGGTGCTGGCCAGCTCAGTTGATTGCGTCCAAAAAGGCCTGGATTCTTTCTTGGATACACAGAATATAACTGGATACTAACATTTAAAGGTAAAGTTGATCCAGGGAATATCCGATTGCCCCTCAGGGGAACAGGAAGGAGCTTTTTCCCCTGCAGGAGCAAATTGGATCATGCTTTGCTGGGGGTTTTTTTTGCCTTCCTCTGGATCAACTGTGGGTGTAGCATTATAACCATTTTTTTTTAAATGGTTGAGCTGGATGGACTTTTATCTTTTTTTTCAGCCAGATTAACTATATGTATCCTTCCTCCAGCACACAAAGATTGCTCCTTCCCTTGTATCTCTCTTCCAGCACACACACATTGGTTTTTACCATCTATCCCTCATTGAGAACACATGCATTGGTTTTTCTATTGTATCCCTCCTCTAGCACACATAGACCTTTTTTCCCTTTCATATCTCCTCCAGCACACACAGATTGTTATTTTCTATTGTATCCCTCCTCCAGCACACATAGATTGGTTTATCTATTGTATCCCTCCTCCAGCACACATAGATTGGTTCTTTCCCCGTATCCCTCCTCCAGCACACATAGATTGGTTCTTTCCCCGTATCCCTCCTCCAGCACACATAGATTGTTTTTTCTATTGTATCCCTCCTCCAGCACACATAGATTGTTTTTTCTATTGTATCCCTCCTCCAGCACACATAGATTGGTTTTTTCCCCATATCCCTCCTCCAGCACACATAGATTGTTTTTTCTATTGTATTCCTCCTCTAGCACACATAGATTGGTTCTTCCTCCATATCCCTCATCTAGCACACACTCACCAGTGTCTCCTCTAGAGACTCCTCAGCAGTAAGATGGTTCCTCCAGTACATGCCTACACCAGCAGAGGATGAGCATGAGCACCTTCTCTCCAACCTGCTTCAATTTTAGCAGACCAGTTTTCTTGAATACTGATTTTGACCTCTATTCCTCCTTTGTAAAACCCCTGTGTGTGAAGAGTGTCTTCCATGCCGCTGCTGTTCAATTATTCAGGTGTGGGCTGCCAAATCCATTCACCTGTCATTTACCTGCATGGCTATGACCATATTATTTAGATTTTTTATATAATTACTGAAAGATAACTATGGTTTGTGAGTCAAAAGATTAACTGTTTTCTTGTTGTCATACCCTCTGAACTACTCTCCTGAACAAACTGCCTGTCAAGACACATCTTTAGCATTGTTTGTTATATCCCCACTCTTTACTGTGCTGGAACGGGCACATTTTTGCTGTATGGTCAGTGTTGTGAATATGTAATAATGCAGTTACTTTAGAATATTCTGCATTTTAATTTTTGGTCAGAGATAGAACTATAGTGTGCCTGCAAGTCTGAAGGTAGATGGTTGTGGCCACTGTGGCAGGGTGAGGCCATGCCACTGGGTAATAAGGCAGTCTAGGACAGGCTTTGTGGAAAACAGGCACACTAATGGTACAAATGTATGCTGGCTTTATATTAGAGGCAGGATTAGAGTTCAGGGCCCCCCACCCTCCCAAGGGGGTCAATGTGTGAAGGGAGCAGAGAGGTGCACATCTGCACCGTGTTGTCCAGGACAGGACAGTCGAAGGCACAAGCCTTTGAAGGATGTAGTAGCGGGGAGCTGCAGGAAAGACAAAGTCAAGCTGACAAAGTAAAGCGTTTGGTGCACAAGCACTGAGACTGTGTGTTAGATGGTCTGGAGGACCAAAGCATGAGGCCTGAGCAGTAGAGCTGAGAAGAGAGCCACAAGGCCGATTTCTGTTTATGTTTGTGTGATGGTGGAAACCACTGCGTGGGAATCTGTTTGATGAGAACTTTTGCTTTCTTTTAAACAAAAGTGGGCAGGTAAGGCCCTGAAACTTACTTCTTGAGTGGAGTAAACTCACTGTTTTGCATTATCAATGAGCTACAAAACCCCCAACTTGTCACGCCACTTTTGCTTGGTACAAGTAATGAATTGAGGGTCTTTTGCTATGCCAGTCTACAGATCTAGCTTGTTGATAAAATCGAGCCCCAGTGCCTGATACTGTCACTATCCGTGCCCAACACTGTCCAAGTTTCTGTGCCCATGCCAGTGTAAAAGGATCAGTAATCAGCCAAATGATCAGACAGAGAGTAAATGGAACGTGCAGTTTACTAAACAAGTGCAGATTGGCAAAGAGCATGCATACACCGCAGAGCAATACACAACAAATAATGAAAGCTGCACAAACATGGACTCTTCACAGCAATGACTCTGTGGTTCCATCAGGGTAACATGATTGCAAAGCATAGTCTCTATAAGACTCTATAACAATAGAGTTCGACCAAAAATTACTACTTTATGAAAACAGTTTATAAAACTAACAGCTACTTGCGATTATTCTTAGAAGCAGAATCCTTCTCAGTAAAGCACAGGGTAGCTCTGGTAACACAGGTGAACAGCTGGAGGGATCTAGGGGCCAAGGAGATAAGGCCACCCACTATAACTGGAGTATTCTGGTAGCTATTTGGGAGGGGCTCCCCACAGTAACTGGGTTTTCTGGAGAAGCTGCGGGCTGTTCAGCTCCTATCTGGTTCTGGCAGTTCTAATGGTGGAAGGTCTCTCACTTGGCAGACACTTGTCCAGCTACCTGTGGGTGTGGCCTCTCTGAGCTGATGAAGAGGAGGAGCTTGTGAGAAAATTATTTAAAGGGGCCTGTGCCTGCATCTGCACATGGTGGGTAAATGGGCACTCTCTTACATCGCCACTACATCTCACTGATTGCCTGAACATCACATGCAGTGGCACAGCAGCAAATAATGAACTGCATTATGACAATAAGGCATGCTGAGAGCAAGCAAGGAGCACACACAGGAACAAAAAAAAATTATATTCCTGGACACATACCAGGTAGTTAAAACCAAATTACCAAAACTGCCTAAAAAATGTAACATGGAAATTTCAGTAGTTCTTTTAATTTGTTTTTAAATCTGCAGCTTTCATTAAAGGTATACCTGTTGATCCTGCCATAAAGATCCTAATTCAGGCACTTTCTGGTATATAAATAAAAAATTATTAAGTGCAGTGCTATAAAGCCAGCCATAGATGGTTCAAATCTCTGATATTCTATCGACCCTGTAAAGAAAAGATCTGTATACTTACCTATTCTGAAGCTGCTGGGCCAGTACACCACAAACACGCACTCCAGATGCATTCTGGAAACTTTTTTGCTTATAGTTCACACCACATTCCATTCCAGTGCAGTTTTGATGCAGTTTGCTACACTATATTGCCAAAAGTATTGGGCCCGCCCTCCAAATCATTTGATTCAGGTGTTCCAATGACTGCCATAGCCACAGCTGTATAAAGTCAAGCACCCAGGCATGCAGACTGCTTCTACAAACATTTGTGAAAGAATGGGTCGCTCTCAGAAGCTCAGTGAATTCAAGCATGGTACTGTGATAGATTGCCACCTGTGCAATAAGTCCATCCGTGACATTTCCTGGCTACTAAACATTCCATAGTCAACTGTTAGTGGTATTATAACAAAGTGGAAGCAACTGGGAACAACAGCAACTCAGCCACAAAGTGGTAGGCCACACAAAATGACAGAGCAGGGTCAGTGCATGCTAATGAGCACAGTGCACAGAAGTTGCCAACAGAGTCAATAGCTAAAGACCTCCAAACTTCATGTGGCCCTCAGATTAGCACAACAACAGTGCATAGAGAGCTTCATGGAATGGGTTTCCATGGCTGAGCAGCTGCATCCAAGCCTTACATCACCAAGTGCAATGCAAAGCATTGGATGCAGTGTTGTAAAGCACGCCACCACTGGACTCTAGAGCAGTGGAGACGTGTTTTCTGGAGTGATGAATCACGCTTCTCTTTCTGGCAATCTGATTGATGTGTCTGAGTTTGGCAGTTGCCAGAAGAACTTTTGGCTAAGATCAAGTGTAGTATCTGTTCTTATCAGTGTCCAGTGGGGGTGCTCCCGGCCATTCTAGCTTTGCGGGGATTGCTGTTGTATAGTACCCTCACTGGTATGATGGGGGTCTGGAAGGCTAGTACCGGGGGGGCAGAAAGTGTGGTGCCCACGAGTAGAAGCTGGGGCCCGTGAGTAATTTCCCCGAGAAGACCGGAAGGACCCAGTACCTCCTGATTTGGACGGATCTACCTTGTCTGGCCAGGGGTCGGGAAGGCAGAAAGTCCGCAAACTCAGTGCCCCCTGAGTAGACGCCCTCAGGGGTGCCACTAGTAATACCTGGGTGTGGGACCCCACAGTGTGAAGATGGCACAAGGTCACTGTTTTTCACTCTTTTTGCACAAGCGGCCTTAAGACCAGGCTTTTTGGCTAGGACCAGGGCAATTCTTGCTACAGGCCTCAGGGCCTGGTCTGTGCACAATTTGGCACGGTCCACTTTTTTATTTTCTATTTATTTAATTTATTATCACTCCCATGTTTTGTCACTTTTTCTTACTTTTGTGTGTGTTTTCCACAGGATGGAGGGTGTGGGTCCTCGGGCCTGCCCTGAAGTCTAGGGGGAGGATGTGTGGCCTTTTGGTTCCTTAATCCCCTGATCCCTAGGGGGTTTTCTCTTCGGGAGAGCCCCCTGACCAAGTACTGGGTGTCCGGCTTCGGCTGGACACAAGGAACGGTGGTCCACCAGGCCTTTTGGCCAGGAGGACCAAATGGGAACCTTGTCCCTGTCAGGAGCTTTGTGCCCTGGGGGATCAGGGTAGCGGTCCAACCCCTTTAGGGGTAGGACAAAAGCACACCCCTAAGTGCACTTTTTCGTGTGGTGTTTTGCACTTGCACTTTTTTTGTGAACACTTATGGGTTTTTTCATTATAGTTGCATGTTTGCGGACAAGAAAAAAAAGTTGCCAGAAGAACAGTACTTACCTGACTGCATTGTGCAAAGTGTAAAGATTGGTGGAGGGGGGATTGTGGTGTGGGGTTGTTTTTCAGGGGTTGGGCCTGGCCCCTTAGTTTCAGTGAAGGGAACTCTTAAGGTGTCAGCATACCAAGACAATTTTTGGACAATTTCATGCTCCCAACTTTGTGGGAACAGTTTGGGGATGGCCCCTTCCTGTTCCAACTTGACTGCACACCAGTGCACAAAGTAAGGTCCATAAAGACATGGATGAGTGAGTTTGGGGTGGAGGAACTTGACTGGCCTTCAGAGTTCTGACCTCAACCCAATAGAAGACCTTTGGGATGAATTAGAACGGAGACTGTGAGCCAGGTCTTCTAGTCCGACATCAGTGTCTGACCTCACAAATGCGCTTCTGGAATAATGGTCAAACATTCCCATAGACACACTCCTAAACCTTGTGGGCATCCTCCCCAGAAGAGTTGAAGCTGTTGTAGCTGCAGGGGGTGGGCCAACTCAATATTGAACCCTACAGACTAAGACTGGGATGCCATTAAAGTTCATGTGTGTGTAAAGGCAGGCCGAACAATACTTTTGACAATACAGTGTATGTTCCAGTGCAGTTCTGTGCAAAAAATATGCAGCATGTTCTACTTTTTTTTCTGCACCGTAAACTGACTGGAATTGATTGCACTGGTGTGAACTAGGGCCATTGGAATACATGGAAAACACTGTGCATGCATTTTTGATGCAGAAAAAAAATGCACTGGACTGCATCTAATGTGAATTTGCCTTCAGGGCCAGTTCACACTACATGTGTTTCAGTTGCTTTTTTCTGCATCCAAAATACACAGAAAGTAGGTTATATGGCTGTCAATGTCATAGTTCACATCAGTGCTTGCCGTTTCAGTGCATTCCAGTTGCAGAAAATAAAATGCACCGGAATGCACTAAAAACGCACTGGAACACACATTTCCTTATTTACATGAAAGAAAAAGAGAGGGGAAAAAATGATCTGGAAAGCATCAAAAACGCACCAGAACATGCCAAAAACACACATGCAAAAACGCATCCGGAACGCATATGGACTGTGTTTTTAGTGTTGCTAGACAGTGGGTACAGGTGCAGAATGACCTTGATCTTCAGTGTTCCTGGATAAATGACTTTGTCAATGTGCATATCTCAACTCTCTGTGGACATACATATGTAGATTTACAATGTAAATACTTTTTGTCTCTATTTCTTTCTGCCAGTGAGAACCTGCATACATTTCAATCTTGCGCACAAGAAACTAATAATGGACTGATTGTTGGTAAAGGGTATCTATGGACAAAACAAGGAGGCGGAGTCAGTACAGAAATCACTGCTTGCAGGCAGCAAGGTACCATGGGATATGTAGTCCTTATAAAGTTAACCTCAGAGGAGAAGCAGCAAAGCATGCAGGAAATCCAGGAAGTTGTAGAAAAAGATGGCCAGCAGGAAGGCAGAACTCAGAAGATGAAAGGAGATTTATCAAGTGACCTTATATTGGATTGTTAATAATTATTTTTTGTGTTGTTATTAGAATACTGATGTTATAAAATGAAAGTGGAAGGTATGACCTTTAAATAAGCCAACTGGTTTCTATAGGTTTTCTGGCGTAATCTAAAACATACTTAATATTTAATGCTTCATTCACTTTAAAGGCTTTATTCCAGCATTGCACTCTTTCTGACATTGCTCTGAAGTTTAATTTAGTGCACAATTGCCTTGTGAAGTGATAAGTAAGGGCATTTTTTCCGGCTGTCTCAGTGGGTTGTTATAAAAGGGTTGTTTGAAAACCATGCCCTTGACGTAATCATTATTTGATGCCCTGACTGTTCCGGACACCCAGCTCCTACTGGGTTTCTTATTAATAATGCAAGCTCTGGTTTATTTTCGCTACAAGCCTGGTCAGTGGATAAGATTCCTGCATTGACGTCAGTCATGTTAATAATACCCTTAACTCTTGTAATCACCTGAATATGGTTAGGAGATAGAAATCTTTAAATCTGCAGCACACAGTACACAACAGCCCTTCTATGAACCCAATATTCTTGTAATATAATGTGACTAATGCAGAAAAATATACTGTATCCTTCATGAGAATTTATATGATGTGATTTTACTGTAGAAATTAGATTTATTATCCCATATATCCATATGTACAAAGTAGTATTCAGAAAATGCTAGGACCTATAGTTCCATTCTAGCTAAATATAAATTAGATGTTTATTTTTAATCCATATGTGAAGGACCCCTAAAAGCTAAATGTCATTCATTCCTTCCTGCCTTTTTTCTATTTTAATGATTAGTGTGAATGTCAAAAACATCAATATTGGTCTTAAATGTGCATTTTTAAAGCTTAACATGATTGGAAACCCTCACCTTGTGAAACAACCCATTCAGTTTAAAATTATTGATGTAAAAAAATATTATAGATACCTTTCCCTCCCTTTTTATAAGTGATCACATTCCCTCTGTCCTCAGCAGCATAAGAGCTGGGGGAGGAGAAACAGTAGCACACTGATGTTCCCAGTGAAAGTACGGGGGGGGGGGGTGTCAGGACAAGTTTGATCATTGAAGGAGAGCACACTGAGTTCCCAACATAGCTAGAGAACTGATAATGCTGTGCTCTCCTACTTAGTGTAGTCAGTTTTTGACAGGAAAGCAGAGGGACTGGCAGGAACCCCAGGGATTTCACACAAAGGAAGCAACACAAAGAGAACAGGATACTTTTTCATGCAAGTACATGGTACAGCAGGCACACAGTGGCGTCACTAGGGTTGGTGTCACCTGGTGCTGTAAAACATGGTGTCACCCCTCCTTCCCCAACACCATACTGTATGTTATATACACTGGTCTGTATATAATATACAGTATGATGTCATGGTATAGACTGTACATGTACACCATACTGTATATTATATACAGACCAGTCTGTACCCTGATGACTGTACTGTACATTATATACACTGGTCTGTACCCTGACACCATACTGTACATTATATACAGACCAGGCTGTACCCTGATGACTGTACTGTACATTATATACACTGGCCTGTACCCTGACACCATACTGTACATTATATACACTGGCCTGTACCCTGACACCATACTGTACATTATATACAGACCAGTCTGTACCACACTGTACTGTACATTATATACACTGGTCTGTACCCTGACACCATACTGTACATTATATACTGACCAGTCTGTACCCGGATGACTGTACTGTACTGTACATTATATACACTGGTCTGTACACTGACACCATACTGTACATTATATACAGACCAGTCTGTACCACACTGTACTGTACATTATATACACTGGTCTGTACCCTGACACCATACTGTACATTATATACTGACCAGTCTGTACCCGGATGACTGTACTGTACTGTACATTATATACACTGGTCTGTACACTGACACCATACTGTACATTATATACAGACCAGTCTGTACCCTGATGACTGTACTGTACATTATATACACTGGTCTGTACCCTGACACCATACTGTACATTATATACACTGGTCTGTACCCTGACACCATACTGTACATTATATACACTGGTATGTACCCTGACACCGTACTGTACATTATATACACTGGTCTGTACCCTGACACCATACTGTACATTATACACACTGGTCTGTACCCTGACACTGTACATTATATACACTGGTATGTACCCTGACACCATACTGTACATTATATACACTGGTCTGTACCCTGACACCATACTGTACATTATATACACTGGTCTGTACCCTGACACCATACTGTACATTATATACACTGGTCTGTACCCTGACACCATACTGTACATTATATACAGACCAGTCTGTACCCTGATGACTGTACTGTACATTATATACACTGGTCTGTACCCTGACACCATACTGTACATTATATACACTGGTCTGTACCCTGACACCATACTGTACATTATATACACTGGTATGTACCCTGACACCGTACTGTACATTATATACACTGGTATGTACCCTGACACCATACTGTACATTATATACACTGGTCTGTACCCTGACACCATACTGTACATTATATACACTGGTCTGTACCCTGACACCATACTGTACATTATATACACTGGTATGTACCCTGACACCGTACTGTACATTATATACACTGGTCTGTACCCTGACACCATACTGTACATTATACACACTGGTCTGTACCCTGACACTGTACATTATATACACTGGTATGTACCCTGACACCATACTGTACATTATATACACTGGTCTGTACCCTGACACCATACTGTATATTATATACTGACCAGTCTGTACCCTGATGACTGTACTGTACATTATATACACTGGCCTGTACCCTGACACCATACTGTACATTATATACTGACCAGTCTGTACCCTGATGACTGTACTGTACTGTACATTATATACACTGGTCTGTACCCTGACACCATACTGTACATTATATACAGACCAGTCTGTACCCTGATGACTGTACTGTACATTATATACACTGGTCTGTACCCAGACACCATACTGTACATTATATACAGACCAGTCTGTACCCTGATGAAACTGTACTGTACATTATATACACTGGTCTGTATATAATATACAGTATGGTGTCAGGGTACAGACTGCACATGTACACCATACTGTACATTATAAACTGACTAGTCTGTACCCTGAAGACTGTACTGTACATCATATACACTGGTATGTACCCTGACACCATACTGTACATTATATACACTGGTCTGTACCCTGACACCATACTGTACATTATATACACTGGTCTGTACCCTGACACCGTACTGTACATTATATACACTGGTCTGTACCCTGACACCATACTGTACATTATATACAGACCAGTCTGTACCCTGATGACTGTACTGTACATTATATACACTGGTCTGTACCCAGACACCATACTGTACATTATATACACTGGTCTGTACCCTGACACCATACTGTACATTATATACACTGGTCTGTACCCTGACACCATACTGTACATTATATACAGACCAGTCTGTACCCTGACACCATACTGTACATTATATACACTGGTCTGTACCCTGACACCATACTGTACATTATATACAGACCAGTCTGTACCCTGACACCATACTGTACATTATATACACTGGTCTGTACCCTGACACCGTACTGTACATTATATACACTGGTCTGTATCTACTGTACAGTATGGTGTCATCAGGGCATAGACAGAGAGAAAGGGGGAGAAAATATATGAGGGGGGAGAAAGAATGAGCAAACGGGGAGAGAGAGCAGAGGGAGGAGAAAGATAGGAGGGAGATGGAGGGAGTAAAAAAAAGGAGGGGAGTGAGGAAAAGGGGAGACCCTGTGGGGGGGGGGGGAGAGAAAAAGAGACTGGAAAAAGATAGAGGGGGAGGAAAAAAATGAGGGGGCCAAAAGAGAGGGGGGGGGGGCTAAAGAGGAGAGACAGGAGGGTGAAATGGAGAGGAAGAGAAAGAGGAGGGAGAGTGTGAGGGGGAGAGAGAGAGGGGAAAATGGGGAAATAGGGGGGTGGGAGAGAAAGGGGGAGAAAGGGAGGGAGAAGAGGTAAGAGAGTGAGGGGGAAGAAAGAGAGAAAAGGGATGAGAGAAGGAGGATGGAGCAAAAGAGGGAGAAAGAGAAGGATGGGGGGGAAGAAAGAGGAGAGAGAGTGTGGGGTGGGAGTGAGAGAGGGAGAGAGAAGGGGGAGGGGGCATAGCAAAAGATGGTGGGGAGAGAAGGGGTTGTTCTGTGTCCCAAAGGCTCACTCACCAATTATGCCGTCCTCCTCTCAGGCTGGTTCAAGCACCTATAGCTAGTGATGATCTACATGTTCAACTCGAACATGGGCTGTTCGTGTGTTCTGTAAACACATGAATGGCACGGGCACTCCGCGGACTGTTTGCCCACTGCGCCCCACAATGCACTATGCCTTGACAGTGCATTGTGATTTGCCAAAGCATAGCACCTGACCACAGGGCAGGTGCTATGCTTTGGCCAATTTCAGAGCATGACATCACAGGGGTAGGGGTGATCCCGCCCCCTTGTGATGTCATCATCCTATTTAGGAAATGTCATCCTGGCGCAGCTGTCAGATGGTGGGAGCCAGCGTCGAGAGTGGAGCGGCTTTTTGCTTTCTTTTTCCTTTTTTGGGTCGACAGTGGCAGTGGGTATCATGATTGATGTTCTATTCCGGGAGACATTTTTTTTATTTTTATTTTTTAATAAAGGACTTATTAAAGACTTTCCCCTGTCATTTTTTTACACTACACTTTTTTTTGTGAATGGGTAGCAGTACCATGTACCCAGCGGCGGACTGACCATTTGGGAACTCGGGCACTGCCCGAGGGCCCAGGGTTAGTTGGGGGCCCCATGAGATGCCCCTGGTACCTTTCATAGGCTTTTTTGGGTGTGGTTTGAGTGTGGGCAAGGATACAGGGGCCCCATGATCCCCTATTGCCCAGGGGCCCCATGAGTTGTCAGTCCGCTCCTGTATGTACCCCATACTCATTCACATAGGGGGGCAGGAATGGGGGCCGCCTTGTTAAAGGGGGCTTCCAGATTCCAATAAGCCCTCTGCCCGCAGACCCCCCACAATCACCGGCCAAGGTTGTGGGGAAGAGGCCCTAGTCCTCATCAGCAAGGGGACACCGTCCCGATGCCGAGAGCACATGGCCTGGTAAGGGGAAGAGGAGGGAGCTCCTTTGTCCCCCCCTTTCCTGGCCTTCCAGGCCTGTGCTCGGATCAAGGGTCTTGTAGGAATTTAGGGGGGACTGCATGCTTTCCCCCCCATTTTTTGGGGGGTGATGTTCTCCTTAAAAGACCTACCAGGCCTAAAGGGCCTGGTATGGCTTTTACAGGGAACCCCACACACTTTAAAAAATACCATTTTTTTTTACTGTGGGTCCCTCCTAACATTCCTACCAGACCTAAAGGGTCTGGTGTAGTTAGGCGGGACCCCACAATGTTTTTTTTCTTTTATAAAAATGTTATTTTTTAAAAATGGCAGTCCTGCTGCAGCAGGTTATATACATTGTACAGATGTGCAACTTTTCAGGTAGTTTAAAGGGACCCCCAGGCATGAAATTAAAGGAATTTTTCCATTTTTTTTCCTTTTAAGCAAAGAAAAATGACTGCCCCTTTAAAACTGTACTTTTTTAAATGTTTTTTTTGACTGATTCATGTCCCTCAGGCTCAGTCCCCATACCCCTTTTTTGGCCAATAACTTGCATATAAGCCTTCAAAATGGGCCTGACCCCCAACCAAGTTGGCTTTCCCAGTCTCAGGCAGAGTCCTGCTACCTGCCATTAAAACCGGGGAGGGAGTCAGAGCAAGGCAGAGCAGAGATACAGCACCAGCCCCTTCCGTTGCCTGCACGGGATAAAAAGTGCTCCTATCTCCTCTGGAGATGCACTAGTGGGCAGCACAGGCTTATGGTAGTGTCGGCCCTGGTGTCACCCCTCTGGTTGGTTTCACCCAGGAGCGGTCCGCACCCTTCGCACCCCCATAGCGACACCACTGCAGGCACTTATCAGGAATATGAAATGTTGGGTTTACATATTCTTTAACCCCTTCCGACTAGCTCTTAGGAAGTAGCTTATTACCATAGACTTTTTTTTTTGCTTCCCCATCATGTGATCACTGTGACTGGCTGACATAATGTGACCATGAGCTGTTGGCAACAATGTAGACACAGTGCTAGGGGTGTGCAAATGAGCATGTTACCAGCACAAAATAGGTATGCATATACAGTGAATATATTGGGGGTACAGTCAATATATATAGGGTATATATTGAGAAAACCTTGTCTCCTTCAAGCAGACTATGTCAACTTCCTGGAACTTAAGATGATGGAACACTTTAGAACGCTTGGTCGGAGAATTAAAACCATGGATATTGAAAACCTGTTCCATCTTTCAACAGGACAACGGCCCTAAGCACACAGCCCACATAACAAAGGAGTGGCTATGGGCCAACTCTGTGAATGTCCTGGAGTGGCCCAGCCAGAGCCCAGACTTGAACTCGATTGAACATCTCTAGAGAGATCTGAAAATGGCTGTGCATCGACGCTCATCATCCAACCTGAAGGAGCTTGAGAGGTTCTGCAAAGAAGAATGGGATAAATTGGCCAAAAATAGGTGTGCCAAGCTTGTAGCATCATACTCAAAACGACTTGAGGCTGTAATTGGTGCTAAAGGTGCTTCAACAAAGTATTGAGCAAAGGCTGTGAATACTTATGTACATGTGTTTTTTTTTTTGTTTTTTATTTATTTATTTATTTTTTAATCTTTTTATTGAAACTTTTTAACATATTAAATGGGTTACACACAATATATAAAAAGAAAACAGAAAGGAACAAAACAACAACAAAAAACAAATAAACACAAGAGTGGTTCACATGTATTCCACCCTCACAGGGGCAGAGAAATGTCAAACCATACATACAGGAAGATTAAAATCGAAAAGGTTGCAGAGATGGATTATCCAAGATGCCCAGATGGTTACTGCTACCACCGGAGGGAGATATGGGGGAATGTGAAATGTCTCATTCTAATGTACGTTATAGTTTGTATGATGTCCCCAGGACCCAGAGGATATACAGATATGCCTCAGAATTACAATAAGCTACTCAGGTTATCGACACGTCAGAGGCAGTGGAGGGTTCAGCTAGTCATTTGGACCATACTCTGTCATATTTTTGGGGTCATCCTTTGTACATACAGTATAAGTATCCTTATAAAGTGGTAAATTATTATTATTTATCTGCTTCCATAATGTAATAGATGGAGGAGCAGGTTTTTTCCAATGCAAAGCAATGGCCTTTCTAGCATAGGCAAAAGTAGGCTAATCAGAGTGTGTTCAGCTGTAGTGGGTAGGAGATTGCTAAGGAATCCTAATAAACACACTGACATGGTAAGTTGTAGGGGGGCTGAGGTCAACCTATTGCATAGGGATATCACTTCCTTCCAGAAATCAGACAACGCAGATCAATGCCAAAACACGTGGGCAAAGTCTCCTGGAGTGCTCCCACAACGCCAGCATTCGGGGGAGTGTGTTGAGCTCATTTCATGAAGCCTATAAGGAGAGTAATAGGCCCAATGCACTACTTTAAACTGAATTAGACAGTCCCTTAGAGAAACCAGGGAACTGAAGGGCAGGCCCCATATATCATCCCAGTCATCATCATCTAATTCCGGTACGTCTCGCGACCTTCTCTCGCGCAAGCCTCCCAGAGCGGGTAGAGAAACCCTCAATAGTTAGGAGTACAGATGGGAGGTAGGTTTCACAGTGCAATCAGACTGCAATACCTCTTCCAGGGCCAGTTGAATAAGCCGTAGTGTAGAGTGAGGGAATTGAGCACGGTAGGCATGGGAGTGCTGTAGGTATTGAAATAGATAGGATGCAAGAACATTATAAACAGAAGAAAGGGTAGACAAAGGGGAAAGTGTAGAACCAGTGACAATTTGTGAGATGGTTTTCATATTAAATTTTGTCCAGGCATGGGGTTCGAGTAATATGAAAATGTGGGGCAGGGAGAGATTAAGCCATAATGGGGCATTCGGAGAAACAGCTAGCTTGGGATAATGTTTGCAAATTAAGCCCACACGCCAGGCCTGCAGGGTAGTAATCATGGAGGGTGTCAACGGGTAGGGGTCCTGAGGTCCTCTATATACAAGAACCTCTGAGCCTCCATGGAGAGCAACACTGCAGCTTCTAGTACAGTGGAGGAGTTGGTAGGATCAGGTTTCAGCCACCCGGCAGCCATAACCAATTGGGTAGCTAAGAAGTAACAGTCAGGAAAAGCTAAGCCGCCTTGAGCCTGGGGTCGCGTGAGGGTAGAAAGTTTGTATCTAGGGGTGTTGGGGCCCCAAATGAAGGAGGAAAATAGTTGGTTAAGATGAGTGAAAAAAGATTTGGGATTCCATTGCAGAGAGTGTCGAAACAGGTAAGTTAGTTTCGGAAGGAGTTTCATTTTGATAAGGTTGATGCATCCAAGGAGAGATAGAGGTAGGGACTCCCATGCCTTCAGCTTCAGCCTAAGATCTTGCACCACAGGAGCAAGAGTTAAGAAAAGAAAATCAGAGGCCCAGCGAGAGATCACGACCCCCAGATACCTAAAACTCTCCACCCATTGTAGTTGGGTAGATGGAAGGACCATGCCAGGAGTCCAAGGGTCAATGGAAAACAGTAAGGATTTCATCCAGTTGACCCTGAGACCCGTGACAGGAGCAAATGAGTTCAGGACTTAGAGGGCCCCAGCGAGCGACTGCCCAGCATCGTTCAGGAACAATAGGAGGTCATCAGCGTACAAGGCCACCCTCTCTTCCAGACCACAGATGCGTAGGCCCCTAATGCTAGGGGAAGTACGGAGAGCCTCAGCAATGGGCTCCACAGCTATGGCGAAAAGAGCCAGAGAGAGAAGGCATCCCTGCGGGGTGCCTCGGGATAAAGAGAACGGGACCAACAGGCCACCATTCAATCAGACTGCCACAGTAGGGTTGTCATAAAGAGCCTGGAGCCATGCAATAAAAACTAGAGGGAATCCCATTCTGCAGCGTACCTCCCATAGAAATGGCCATTCTATGGTATCAAAGGCCTTCTCAAGATCCAAGGAGGCCATAACTCTAGAACCCACATTGGCATGCATAGCGTTAATGTTCATATACAATCTGTGTATATTAATGTCAGTGGCTCTGTGAGTCATAAATCCCATTTGATCTGGCCCAATAATTGTAGGTAATATTGGTTACAACCTTAAAGAAAGAAGCTTGGTTAGGATTTTGAAATCGGTGTTGAGCAGAGCGATGGGCCTATAGGAGGCACAGAAGGTGGGATCCTTAAGGGGCTTATAGATTAGCACCACATGAGCATGATCCATAGAGGAAGGCAGCTTACCCGAAGATAAGCTTTGTGTGTACAGGGAGGCCAATAACGGGGCAAGCATATCACTATGAGTCTTATATAAGTCAATGGGGAGGCCGTCAGGGCCAGGGGCCTTCCCGGAAAGGAATGAGTGAATAGCTGCAGAGACCTCCTCAGGAGTAATGGACCTCACCAAGCCTCACGCTTCACATCTGAGAGCCAACCCAGTGCTAACTGATCCAATAAAGCTGACAGGTCATGAGCCCAGAAATCCGGAGGTAGTTTGGAGGCATACAGAGTATTGTAAAATTGCAGAAAATGGCCTAGAATGTCCGATAAGGAGGAAACCATCTCCCCGAGGAGGTCTGAAGATGGGGAATTATTGTGAGTGGCTGATCGAGTTGAGCCAGCATCGCTAGAAGCCAGCCATTGCGGTTACCTTGTTTGAAAAATCGTTGTTTACTGTTAAGGTCTAATCTGGTAACTTCCATTGAATGAAGATTCAGTTCTCTTTTGGCTATGGAGAGGAGGTCAAAGTTGGGTTCATTATGATCTGCCACATATTTGGTAGTATAATTCTCCACTGTTCTGTGTTCTGTCCAATCTAAGCATTGATAGTGTGATCTCTGTAACTTACAATTGTGATCAGATAGCGATAACTTCAACCTCAGTTGGTGTCCACAGTCAGTGACTCAATCAGAATGATATCTTGCAGATCTTGTGAAGTTTATTCCATAAACTGAGAGAATCTTACAACAATAAACATTTGATAGGTCGAAAGAACATACTGTTTCTGCTTCTTGCCATGAGGCTGTTGCAATGCATCTCTGGGAAGGGCTATCTATGCAACATTAGCTAAACTAAAGGAAAGGGAGGAGCAGAGACAAAACACTGAAAACATTTAAAGGCATATGACAGTCAATATGACAGTCATGTGACACATGACACTCCCTGTCGAAATCTGTGATTTCTATTATAATAAACGTTAGTTCAAGTCCAATATAATAATAAAGATTCTTTCAGGAACATCTGCAAAACAAGAGGGAAGGGAACAACAAGGGAAAACAATGCAAACATTTAGCATAATACTTGCAGATGTTGGTCTCAAAAGTCCAGCTGAGACATGGAAGTCCATATTCAGCGGGGAAGGCAGCAACATGCACAATTCCTTCTTACCTCCCTTTAAATCAGGTTGATGTCTTGTCTTCCTCTTTGGGCAAAAGAAGTACTAATTCCTTTATAGGCCTGAAGTAAAGGTGTGAAGAACCTTCTTTCATGACTAACTTCAACCTTGCGTACCTTTCCATCATTACTTGGCATAGTCTTTGTAGTAAGACCCATGGGCCAATGGTTACGATGGGAATCTGTCTCCTTCAAAAAAAACTATGTCTCCCACTTGTAGATTGGGTTTGCTAGTTTGCCATTTATTATGACTTTGAAGGTTAGAAAGGTACTCCATCTTCCAGCGATTCCAAAACACATTAGCAAGATGTTGAACCCATCGCCATTGATGCTTGTAAATGTTAGGGTAATCAAGTTCCTCTGTGGGAATAGTGGCTACTCCAATTTTTTGGGTAAGAAGAGTGGCTGGAGTGAGCAACACTGGGAACTCTGGATCTGAGGACCCCGGGACCAATGGCCTTGCACTGATTATAGCAGACACTTCTGCAAGAAGAGTGACTAAGATTTCATGAGTAAATTGAGAAGTTTTCTGGTCCAGTAGCATAGAGTCCAGGATCTTTCTTGCAACTCCAATCATGCGTTCCCAAGAGCCTCCCATGTGAGAGGAATGAGGTGGGTTGAATTCCCATTTACACTTTTTGCCATTTAAAAAGTTTACTATCTTTTCTGCTCCTGTAAAATTAGTGCCACAGTCAGATCTAAGTAACTTTACAGGTCCTCGTACAGAAACAAATCTTCTGAAAGCATTAATGAAACAAGAAGAGTCCATTGATTCTATCACTTCAATGTGCACTGCACGAATGCTCAAGCAAGTGAACAGCACAGCCCATCGCTTATTGTTAGCAACTCCGCCACGAGTTCTGCGTGTAACAACAGTCCAGGGGCCAAATATGTCCATGCCAACATTGGTAAATGGTGGTTCAGTGCTTAATCGGTCAGCTGCCAACTCTGCCATTTGTTGTTGTAGGTGTTTCCCTCTTAGTTTTTGACACTTAACACATTTGTGGATTATGGACGATATACACCTTTTCATCCCGACAATCCAGAAACCTGCAGACCTTACTGCTCCCTCAGTAAAGTGACGACCTTGGTGCTGAACTTGCTCATGGAAATGTCTTATCAGAGCAGTAATGTGATGACGTCCTGGAATAATGAGGGGATTTCTTTCTTCACTCGACAAATGGGATCTTCCAATGCGACGACCGACTTGCAATAGCTTGTTGTGATCAATTATTGGAATTCATTTGTACAGAGAGCTATCCTTAGATAGGTTGAGTCCTTTTGATATGTTAGCAATCTCTTGTGAGTACACTTCATGTTGGACACAATGAATAATGACGCTTTCTGCTTGAAAGACCTCCTCAATTGTGGGAGGGGCTTTACAGATGTGCCATTTGTGACACACCTTTTCAGTGCTAGAGCTGTTTGCAAACTGTTGAGCAATGTGAACAAGACGTGCAATGGCTCGTACAACAGAGGACCACTTAGAAAAGCGTTCAAAACGGTGAGGGCTCAGTCCTACCCTTGCTTTCATAGAGATGTTGAGTGTGATGGTAACAGCTCTGATTTCCTTATCAGATTCCGGATGAACCAGTTCAAAGGTAGAATTTGTTGAACTTGAGATAAGTTTATCATTCTGGTACTGGTGGATATAGCCAAGATGTGTACAGGAATGCAGTGGTAGGTACTGCACGGCTGCCGCGGTCAGCAGGGTTGAGGCTAGTTGTCTGTATAAAATTCAAAGGAGTCTATTTCAATATCTGTTTCAAGTTTAATATGCTCAGCAATTTCCACAGCTAACACAGCTGCGCAAAGTTCAAGCCTTGGAATAGTATGTGCAGGTTTTGGTGTGAGCTTGGTCTTGCCCATGATAAATCCTACAAACACTTTACCGCTGGGATCCGTAGCTCGAAGATAAGCCACCGCAGCAATGGCTTCATTGAAAGCATCTGAGAAGGCATGAATTTTTCTTCTGGTGGCGTTCTTTATGGATGCTTGGGTGTAAGAGCATGGTATCTGGAGTTGTTCTAATGCTTTTAGAGACTGTTTCCAGGATTCCCACCTTTGTTGTTTCTCCTTGGGTAAGAGGGTATCCCAGTCTGAGCTTTCAGAAGTAAGTTGTCTCAGCAGTATCTTACCCTGAATGGTGAGAGGTGTAATGAAACCTAAGGGATCATAAATGCTGTTCACTGTAGACAATACTCCTTGCTTTGTGAAGGGCTTGTCACAGGCTGATGCTTGAAATGTGAATGTGTCTTGTTTAACATTCCAAAGTAATCCAAGACTGCATTGTGTAACAGAAAGGTCAGATCCTAGTTGGAATTTCTTCACACTGACAGCATGGTCATCAGATGGAAAAGCTATCATGACCTTGTCGCTGTTAGAAATGATTTTGTGAAGTCTGAGGTTTGCAATGGCAAGCATGTTCTGGGTTCTGCTAAGAAGGTCAATAGCTTCTTCTTCATTGGGCAGAGATTTGAGTCTGTTGTCTACATAGAAATTCCTTTTGACGAACTGTCTTGCATCAGATTCAAATTCTTTCTCACCCTCTTGAGCTGTTTTCCTCAGTCCATAAATTGCTACTGCAGGAGAAGGACTGTTACCGAAAACATGTACCTTCAATCGATAGTCTATGACTTCATTGTTGACATTATTGCGGTACCATTGGAACCTGAGGAAGTTTCTGTAGTCTTCACGGAAGATGAAACAATGGAACATCTGCTGAATGTCAGCCATAACAGCAATTGGCTCTTGTCTGAAGCGAAGTAAAACTCCTATGAGATTGTTGTTCAGATTAGGCCCAGTGAGAAGATTGTCATTGAGGGAGGCGCCTTCATGACGAGCACTTGAGTCAAAGACCACCCTAATCTGATCAGGCTTTTGAGGATGGTAGACACCAAAGCATGGTAAGTACCAACATTCTTCTCCTTCCATAAGAGGAGGTGCAGGCTCAGCATGATCTCTCTCAAACACATCTGCATAAAGTCCACATAGTGCCTTTTCATCTCAGGCTTCTGGTTCAAACTGCGATATAAAGAAACAAACCGTGATTCTGCATGTACCCTGTTTGGTAGTCTCTTTCTTGGGGTACGAAATGGTAGCGGTGCTACCCAACTGTTGGAATCATCTTGGCAGAACTCTCCACTCATGGTTTTCAAGAATTCTTGGTCTTCCATGGTAGCTGCCAACTCATTGTCTTTAGTGGTTACTGCGAACACTGTGTTGCCGATGTTGTCATCCCAGAGATTGAGTTTTTTTATTGTCTTGTATGATGTGCTGTTGTGCACCTTTTTTAAACAGTCTTTCTTTCACAATATATTTATGTGGTCGTTGTGTGGAACAAGTTGTTCGTCCACTTGACAGGACATGTGTTTTAAAGGAAGCAACCTAGTAGGACCTCTTGTCCTTGTCTAGGCAGACATTGCCTATGATGACCCATCCTAGATCCAGACGCTGAGCATATGGTGCATTGTGTGGACCGTTGATTTGATGACAAACTTTGTGCACCCTTAGGATGTCTCGACCGAGTAATGGCAGTATATCGGCACTTTCATCGAGGGCTGGTATTTGGTTGGCTATGTGCATTAAGTGAGAATGGTGAAAAGCAGATTCAGGAGTAGATATCTCCTCTTTGATGCTTGGAATCTGGTTGCACTCAGTGATAGTGGGCAAAGATATTTCCACATTGTCATTCAGAGGAGCAACTACAAGACCACTGGCTCTCCTACCTAAGACTTCTGTAGTACCGGAACAAGTGCTTAGAGTAAAAGGCAGAGCATCTCCAGTTATGTTCAACAGTTCAAAAAACTGTGTTCTTGCAAGAGATTTGTTACTCTGATCATCCAGAATAGTATAGAGTCTTATGGCCTTTTCAGGTTGACCTTTGGGGTATACACGGACCAAGCATATCTTTGCACAGGATTTGTCGCAGAATCCTTCTCCACAGACCTCTGTACATGTAGAGAACACTGGGGTGGTAGGTGATGCTTGATCTGGGCGCTCCCCACCTTGCTTTGCCTCAGGAGGATTGTTTGTGAGCGTAGTAGAGTTGTGCGAATATTGATGAAGAGATGCACATGGTCATCACTGTCACACTCTATACATTTGATGATCGCTTTACAGTCCCTTGCAAAGTGTTCTGTGGAAGCACAGAATTTGTAGAAAACCCCAAATTTCTTCAAAAGTTCCTTACGTTCTTGGAGGGTTTTCTTTCTGAAGCCGATACATTTCTTAAGTGGATGTGGTTTGTTATGTATTGGACATTGGCGATTTGGGTCCTCAATTCTCTTGTTTTGATCAGTCTTTTCAAGAACTGTAGCAGGTGCAGGTAGAACATTAGTCCTTTTCACTAACGCTGGACCTCTACGGTCTCTGTGCAACATACGTGTGTTTGTAGGTCTTGGAGAGAGTGTACTGAGAAGCTTTGCAACCTTTTGAATAAAGCATCTTAAACGGCCTCTGGGCTGCCAAAGGTATGTCCAAGTCTGCCCCAAGCAGCATTAAGGCCTGCAGCAGGGTTGTCAATATGAACTGCTTTGAGTCTCTTGATGCATTCAGAAGACTGGGGACCTAGTCATCTGATGATTAGATCTAATTCCTTTGTGGCATTGATGTCTAGGTCACTCATAGTGGCTTTAAAAGTGGATTTCCAGCATCTGTAATTTTCAGGCTTATCATCAAACTTAGTGAGGCCTGTCTTAACAAGTTCTCTGCGGAGCATGTATTTAGCAAACTGTGACATGTCCGTGTTTTCATATTTTGGGTGCATGACTGCAGGTGGAACAGAGTTGGTTGTGACGGTTGGTGGACTTACGTGAAGTGACTTGGGAACATATGTTGCTGCTAAGGCATTCAATGCCGGAGCTGGCTGAAAGTCCATTGGCTTGTTGGTTTGTAGAGTAGTGCGTTTGCTAGGAGGTACTCTGTTCGTGCCAAAGTATGATGGATGGTCTGTTAAATGCACACCAGTGTCTGTGGCTAGCTGAGTTGCTGCAGTCTGATGTATTGGAGGATATAAGAGCAAATGGTCTTGAGGTACAGTAGGTGCAGAGAAGAGACTTTGATTGAGTACTTTGGCTGCTGTGACAGGGAGTTGACGTTCTGGAGAGGTGTGTGAAGAATCTGAGACATAAGATACAACTGAGTGTCTGGAACTATTGTCTCTTTTGTTTTCACTAGTGGCTTGTTCTAAGAACCTTAACCTTGCCATGGCTGTGGCATGCTCACATTGTTTTTCCAAAACTTAAATTTCTGCCTTTTGGCATGTGGCTTCAGCTTCTTTCTCTGCTTTCTGATTTGCGGCCTGAGCCTCCATTTCTGTGGCCTGAGCCTCTATTTGTGTTTTCATTTGTGCGGCCTGAGCCTTCATTTCTGCTTTCTTATGTGCAGCCTGAACCTCCATTTCTGCTTTCCTTTGGGCGAAAGCTGCCTGAATATTAGAAGCATCAGCATCAGCACGGGCTTTTATTAGTTGTTGACTGAGTGTAGAAGATCTTGATTGTATGGATTTGGAAGATCTTGAGGAGCGTCTAGTATATGCAGAGTGATAAGATCTGGATTCATGAAGCTGTGCTATTCTCGCCTTTGTCTTTGTTCGCACCACTAAATTGTCTCTTTCAAGATTGAGCTCCTCAAAACTCCTTAATTCTTCCAATGACCATTGAGAGTTGTACCGTTTTAACAGAGTAATATATTTAACACACAGTCTTTGATAATTCTCATAAGCAACATTCAATTGCTGGATAGCGCCCTCTAGTTGTATTGGCTCATGAGATTGTTGGGAGAGAGCAGACATGCATTTAACAGTATTAGACCATAAGGCATTAATATTAGACAGCAATTCTTCTTTATCAGTATTGAAATTCTCTTGCAGTTTCCAAGATGGATTTCTTCTCTCTTATCTAAGTCCTGCTCTGGATGTAGCTCTGATTGTGGCTGAGTATTAGTTTCCCCAGACTGTATATTACTTTCCTGAAACATCATGTTAGCAAGGAGAGGGGTTGATAGAAAGCGTAGAGAAATGTATAACTTCTTCTGTGGCTGAGTTCAGGTTTTAATGCAATAATTGCAGGAATATTTTCTTTTTCTTTCTTATAAGTTCACAGACAAGAGTTGTGTTGTAATGTGTACACATGCAGTGTATAAACTTGCAGTTGTAAAACATTCACATCAATAATTTGTCCTGACACTGATGAGTGTTATTCTGGGATATACTTGGAGGCATGTACAGACTTGTGTAGAGGTAGCTGCGCTCTCTATAGCTGTTATATCCAGTGTCCATGTAACATCTCACTGTGTATACTAGTTAGCAAGGATTCTTATGAAGCATTCCACTGTTCTTTCGACTGTTCTGTGTGTCCAATCTAAGCATTGATAGTGTGATCTCTGTAACTTACAATTGTGATGAGATAGTGATAACTTCAACCTCAGTTGGGGTCCACAGTCAGTGACTCAATCAGAATGATATCTTGCATATCTTGTGAAGTTTATTCCATAAACTGAGAGACTCTTACAACAATAAACATTTGATAGGTCGAAAGAATATACTGTTTCTGCTTCTTGCCATGAGGCTGTTGCAATGCATCTCTGGGACGGGGGGAGGGCTATCTATGCAACATTAGCTAAACTAAAGGAAAGGGAGGAGCAGAGACAAAACACTGAAAACATTTAAAGGCATATGACAGTCAATATGACAGTCATGTGAAACATGACATCCACTGACTCCTGAAGGATGTGAGTGGTAGCAGTATTAGCTTTGCGGATCACAGCAATTGAGGAAATGTATTGTCCTCGTGTGTATGACTTAAAGGATGACCCGGCATTATTATCCCAAAACTCACTTAGCAAAGGCGGAATAGCGTCTGCAACCAATGGGTGGGAAATCCAGTGAGGTCCCAATTGCCAGAGGGAGGCGGTACGAGAAGGGGGGAGCAGAGCCTCAGGGCCAGCAGACAATGGTCTGACAACCCGCTGGGCAGGTAGGAGGCAGAGAGGACATCAACCAATAATGTGGGGTTAGCAAAAGCTAGGTCGATACGAGAGGAAATTTTCTAGGATGTGGAGAAGCAGGAATATGATTGAGTGGTGGGATGTTTCAATCTCCAAACTTCTTCCACACCTGCTGCCTGTGCCCAATTAACAAGATCAGAGGAGAAGTGTTTAGGGGGGTAGGTTTGTTCAGATCGGGAGCTAAGATGGCATTAAAGTCCCCCATAATTAACAATTTGGCGGGGCAATCCTCTCCAGAAGTGTGTATAGCATTGTAGAGGAGAAGGGCAGGGGGATATATATCGAGGCGACAACATACCGTTGACCCCATAACGTGAAAACCAGTAAAACATATTTCTCTTGTGGGTCAGTATGAATTGTCTCGATCACACATGGTAGAGATTTGCTAACCAGGATTGATACTCCTCTGGCATAAGTGAAATAAGTAGCATGGAAGGCTTTCTGAATCCATGGCTTTTTAAGAGCCAGGAGTTTGCTGCCCATGAGATGCGTCTCTTGAAGAAGTCAAATGTGGGGGGAATGGGTTTTGAGGTATTGCAAGAGAAGAGCACGTTTTAATTTAATTCACGGACATTCCACAAGAGGACCATGAAGGAAGCTTCGTTAGAAGTGGCCAACATGTACAAAGTAGATTAGAAACATTTGCAGGAGACTATAGAACCAGGGATGGCATCTCAGAAGCAGCATTCCCCACCACGGCCAGGAACAACAGTGAACCAGAACAGATAAAACATTACCAAGAACCCAAACACGCACTGAGGTGCATACCCTACCCTCTACCTGCATCCTCCCTTAAAAATGGGAAAGGCAGATGGGGCTTTTACCCTAAACAATAACAAGTACAGGCAGTAGTGCAATACTATGACCAAATGTCACAATAACAAAAGAGGCTTCCCACTTCAGGGAAACATGGGGGGGGGAGATAAACAGGAAAAAACAAAAAGAGAAGGAAAAAAAAGGGGGGGGGAGGACCGCAACCGTAGAAAAGCTGTAAGGTCTAGCTAGACATGGGCTGAAGCTCCAGGATGGAGCAGGATGATTGGTATGTTCGATAGGAGAAAAAAAACAAGGCAGGAAAGGGGACCCTGTGACACCAATGTAGCAGATCTTCAGCAGGTGGAGGAAAAGGGGTCTCCCAGCATCCATCGTCACACAAGAGAGGAAAACAGTGGAAGGGAGAGAAGGCACTTAGCTGATATCCATGGAGCCAAAGTGTTCGTTAACAGCAGGTAAGGTACCAGACCTAATGAGCATCCATCCAGTCGGCGGCGACCTCAGGTGTCTCAAAGAAACAGGTCCAGCCCCCATCAGAGATCCTCAGCTTGCTGGGATAGAGAAGACTGAAATGGATGCCTCGGAGTCGCCTGCGGATTTCAGAGAAGGATTTGCGGTGTTGCTGGATCTCCTGAGAGTAATCTGGAAAAATTAGCAGCTTAGCATTCTCACAGAACAGGTCAGGTCAGGTGCGGTGCAGGCCGCAGCAAGGATTTTGTCCCGATAATTGGGGAGGTGTAGAAGAAACGGGCGTGGGGGGCCCCCGGAGGAGGTGTTGGTGGGACCCTATGGGCACGCTCCACTATGAAGTGGGGTGGTATGTTAGGTTAAATCAGGTGTTTGGCAAATTCAGCCCTCTCAGGAATGCCCAAAATGTTATTTCGTCTAAGCTGGTTTTCAGTATCTACAGCTCACTCTTGGATCGCCTTTACCTGAATCTGTAGGGCCTTCAG